>NW_026776154.1:0-74465 GCF_947086385.1 Phlebotomus argentipes
GGCAAAAATTTTTCTCCCCCTCTGGTGGCACAGCTTGGATGATCGGTGGAGGTGTAAAAGAGATGTTTCACTTCACGTATAATTAACTATATTTAAACTTTATACACTTCAGAGGGCAAATGTTGTAGATTTGGAATTTAATTATTCAATAATTGTGTATAAGTCGCGATGTGGTACGCTGGATGGTCTGGTAAAGAGTGGTGAAGGCAAAATTACACAAGAGACAAATAGATTAAATTTTGGTGCCCTAGCGGGACTGGATAAGCAACTGGTTTTCTTATCTCTGTGGCGTGAAGCGCACTCGACGATATTTCTGCAGTGAAATGCGTCAACATCCTGGGGGGGCCGATGATGAGGGCGGGAGTCCCTCGATGGGCAATTTGGACAGCCTCTGAACTGCCCTTTTGTATTTACCCCTTGCTGTCCTGATCGTGACGACTCTGCATCGTCCATCTCTGCCCGGATGAAGCTCCTCGATGATGCCCATTGGCCATTGATGTGTGGCCATTGAATCGTCGCCGATGAGAACGATGTCTCCAATCTTCAAGTTGTCCGCTTCCTGCGTCCATTTGACTCTCTTCTGAAGAAGATGGAGATATTCTTTCCTCCAACGATGGGCGAAGTGCTGCAGAATCTTCTGGCAAAGTTGCCATCTGGAGAGACGATTTGGCGCAACATCTATGAGCGTCTGATCCGGGAGCGCGTTCAGTGGGCGTCCCACTAAAAAGTGGCCAGGAGTCAACGCGAACATCTCATTTGGATCCTCGGAGAGTGGCGTGATTGGTCTGCTATTGAGGATGGCTTCGATCTGTGCTACGATGGTGTTCAACTCCTCGAATGTGAGAATAGTCTGTCCAACTTCTCTGGCTAAGTGATGTTTGAGGGACTTGATCGCCGCCTCATAAAGTCCGCCATGATGAGGAGATCTTGGTGGCGCGAAGTGCCAATTGATGCCCTTGGGGGCTGCCTCTAAAACGACGTCTGGCAATGACTGGATGTCTCGCAGAAACTTTGCCAACTCTGCGCTGGCTCCGCGAAAATTGGTGACATTATCGCAGAAGATGTCGCTTGGAGCAGCTCTCCTGGCCGCGAATCTCCGCAGCGCAGCGACGAAGCCCTCGGATGAGAGACTGCCGACAACTTCCAGGTGAATGGCTTTCGTCGTGAAGCAGACAAAGGCGCAAATGTACGTCTTATATGATGTACCTCCTCTCTTGTAGCTAGGACGCGTGAGGACTGGGCCGCAGAAATCGATGCCACACACTTTGAATGGAGCCACGTGATCTGTCCTACTCGTGGGAAGATCTCCCATTCTCTGCTCCTGTCGGATCGGCTTGGTTTTCCAGCACACAACACATGAGCGAGCGACGTTTCTGGTCAGATTTCTTCCTCCCAGCGGCCAATATTTCTGACGCAGAGTGGCCAGAAGCAGTTGTGGTCCCGCGTGCATGTTATTCTTGTGTGTGTGGGTGGCGATAATCGTGGCGAGGCGACACTTGGGCAGAAGAATTGGATGGCGGGCATCGTAGTTTGCAGGCGATTGAGCCAGTCGGCCACCCACTCTGATGATTCCCTCTCCATCAATGAAGGGAGTCAAGTGGCGCACATGGGCGAACCTCCTGCTGGTCCACATGGTGCCATCGGCAATGGCTGATCTCACTTCTGCCTAGTGTTGAGCTTGTGCAAAAGATACTAGTTTGTGCTCTGATTTTAGGAGTTCTTGGGATGTAATGGGACCTCTAATGCGACTAGGCGAACCTGTCAGGACTCTTAGCACGTATGCTAGGATTCTTTGTATCCGCAGATAACTGCTGGATCTTTCAAGGATGGTGTCAAGGATGTGACTTTCTGGGACCTGATTGATAATGGCAGTCGACGAAGCAATGAGCGTGACACTATACGGGTCTTGAGGCCAGTTTTCGGCCTTACCCAACAAAAACTCTGGGCCCGTCCACCATATAGATGAACTTTTCAATTCTGTGGGCAACATACCACGCGATACAACGTCCGCAGGATTTGAGGCTCCCGGTACGTGCTGCCATTTCGAACCGTCCGTCAGTCTGAGAATCTCAGCGATTCTATGCGCGGTGAAAACGTCAAATTTAATGCGGTTTGATCTGATTTGCCCCAAAACAATCGTCGAGTCTGTCCACAAGAAATATTCCGTGACTGAGAGAGCATTTCTGATCTTGTGGGCCAACTGAGAGCCTAGAGCTGCGGCACACAATTCCAATTTGGGGATGGTGATCGACGATGTGGGAGCAATGCGCGACTTTGCCATCAGAATCTGAGACTGGCGACCATGGATATCATCCTCTGTGACCACATAAGCCACGGCACCATATGCAACTGAGCTGCTGTCGCAGAAGACATGCAACTCGGTGGACTTGGGAGACGTCAAAGTCGACATTGGGCGCTGAACTTTGATCTCCTGAAGGGTTGGAAGACCTTCGGCTAATTGTTTCCATTGGGAACTGATATGTTCCGGAAGCGGATCATCCCAATCCAACTTTTCCTCTTTCCAAAGGGCCTGCATGATCAATTTTCCAATAACAATCACTGGAGAGACGAAACCAAGAGGATCATAAAGTGACGCAATTGCCGCGAGGACTTCTCGCTTTGAATTGACGTCAATGAAATCTCGAGTGAGCTGGAAGACGAAAACATCATTCTGAGGGTGCCAAAGCATGCTTAGAGCCTTGGACTGTTCAGGAAAGATGCTGCGCACCTGTGAGGGTTCTACTTCCTCTGTGATTTCTGGACTGCTGACACACCATTTGGCGAGCGTCATGCCAGCGGAACTCAACAATTCCTTCAACTGCCGTTGAGTTTCAAGTGCATCGGAAATGGATGGGCATGATGCGAGACAATCGTCCACATAAAAATTCTCCTTCAGTGCCTTAGCAGCGAGTGGAAATTTTACCTCTTCTCTATCCGCCAGATCGATGAGGACTCTTGTCGCGAGATAAGGCGATGAACTTACGCCGAAGCAAACTCCTCTCGCCCTATAATGACGAATGGGTTCCGAATCTCGGAATCGCCACACAATGCGATGGTAGTCTTTGTGGGAGGGATGAATTAGCACCTGAGGATACATCTTCTGGATATCACAACAGAATGCAAACGGGTGTTCTCGGAATCTGAGGAGAATTGCGACGATGTCGGGCTGAACTGTCGGGCCCACCATGGCAACATCATTCAGGCTGAGGCCTGTTTGGGATTTTGAACTGGCATTCATGACGATGCGAACTTTAACTCCTGAGGAGGACTTCTTAGCAACAGCGTGATGAGGCATATAGTAAGAAGTGGAAGTGATCTCATCTGGGGGAACCTCCTCAAAAAATCGCAAGTCGAAATTCTCCTGCATCGCAGCGTGATATTGGCTTTTTATCTCTGGGTTGGCGGACAAACGACGCTCGAGACTGAGAAATTGTCTGGTGGCATTTGGCAAATTGTTATGAAGACGCACTAAACTGGGGCGAAAGGGGATCTTCACAACATATCTTCCAGTGTCATCGCGGACAGTGGACTCTTGGAAGCAGTTCTCCACGATCTCATGATCAAGTGTCTTAGGATGGGCAGTGGAAACTTCTTCTATTTCCCAAAACTTCCGGACCGATGAGTCGATGGAGGCCAGCGTCGTTCCAACATACGCGACCTGGTCTGATTGTCGCGTCTGTGACGAGCTAGCATAGGCGCCAGAAACAACCCATCCAAAGCAGCTCTCTTTGAGAATTGGCAAGCCTTTGCCCAATCTCATTATCTGTCTGGTGAATATCTCGTTATAGAATTCGTTGCTTATCAGCAAATCAATGGGCTGAGACACTTGCCATGTTGGGTCGGCAAGGGAGATCTCTGAGGGAATGGCGATCTGATCCACCTGTACCTTCCAATTAGGCAACTTTTGTTCCAACACTGCGGGAACATTTTGGCATGTCATCGAAAAATGGACATCTTGATTGTCAACTGCCTGCACACAACATTCAGCCTGGAATTTGGACTTGGCTCCACCTCCAACCACCCTCCCACTGTACACATCGGACAGAGATTTGGGCAGCCGAAGTCTTTGGAATAGGGGCTGTGAAATCAGATTGACTTGAGCTCCGGAATCCAGCAAAGCTCTGCACAGCTGCGGAACACCGAACTTATCCAAGACTCGTACCACAACCGTCTCCAGAAATACCTTCACAGCAGGGCGAGAGGCAGTGGAAGAGCCGACAATGGCTGTGGAGTCAGACTGTGAGGGGTCTGTGGGCCTATCATTCGATTGGGTCTGCTGCTGAGCAGGAGTGGATTGTGAGGACTCAGACTGAAAGGCTTCGTGCAAAAGTGTGTTGTGGTGTTTGGAGCATTTCCGGCAAGTGAAAAATGTACAATCCTTCGTCAAATGTGTCTCGGTGATACATTTTCGGCACAGTTTGTTGTTCCTGACAAGTTCCAGACGTTCTATGGAGGGCATGGCAATGAACTTGTGACACTTGAACAACTTGTGGCCTTCTTTTTTGCATCCAGGACAAGGAGATTGTGCAGTGGCAGAGAGAACTGTGGCTTTTTGTGGCTTGAGATTCTTATTGCTGGTTGGGCCAGCTGGAGTGGACTTGGTGGCCTGAGATGAGGATTTGGCCGGGTAAGAATTATACTGTGCAATGGACTTTAGTCTCTCTCTCAGAAACTGCAAGAATTGGACCATCGTTGGTGATTGACTCTTAACCTCGCGAGACCACAGAACTTGGGTTTCATGGTCGAGCTTCTCCAAAAGCAAATAAATGACCCACGGATCTCTTTCCTTGACATCAAGTGCGTCGAGGGAATTTAAAACTGAATTGGCGGTGGCAAAAAGATCCGTAAGAGCATCAACTGAGGAAGTGGAAATTGCTGGCATCGTGCAAAAGCGCGCAATGTGATGATGCACAACAGACTGCTGATCGTCATATTGTCCCACTAATGTGTCCCACGCAACAGAATAATTGGCATCTGTGATGGCCAAACTATCAATCAACTTCTTCGCATTTCCCTTGATTGAGGAGACCAAATATTGCATACGTTGCACATCAGTGAGGCGAGGGTTAAGATGAACAATGCTGCTGAACATGTCTTTAAAGTGATGCCAGACAGTGTAATCACCGGAAAATTCTGGGACCGTTAACACAGGGAGCTTCAAATGGGACTGATTTCTGACGTCGTGTGGTTCTAACCGTGAACTGAGGGCCACTACATTGGTCAGCTTATCAAAAAAGCTCTGATTGCGCACCTCTGCTTGTGCTTGATGAGTAATGAGCATGGCAAGAGCTTTTTCTAAATTAGCAATTGACGAATCACCAGAAATTTGAGCTGATGGCTGATGATTAGAGCCAGAAGGGCCAGGGATGGGCAAAGGATCATCATTATCATCCTTCCGGTCCAAAGCATCACCCAAAATTCTCCTCAACTGACTAATTCGCTCCATGATTCTCGAGTGCTCCTCATATTCAGTCACCGAATTATTTCCCGTATTCACTAGCTCTTCATGAACCATTGTGAGTTGAGCTTTAAGGTCATCAAGTTTAGTTATGTTGGAGGCAATATCTGTAGCCGAAAAGGAAGCCTCATCCTTGCGAACGGAATCAACATAATTTTCAATGCGAGTCAGGTGACCCTTAAGTGTTGCTCTTTTGCTCAGGAGAGTCATGATCAAACAGGGTGAGAGCGAAAGGAAAAAAAGATGGGAATTGCACAAATTTTCACTCTACACTGTTACAACTTACTTGGCGTGTGAAGATTGATACGGCAGAGCTGAATGGCGGCGTGGACTGCACTTGGTCACCGCAAAAGCTGGTGGACGCCTTCGCAAATTGGTCGGCGTTGCCTCGAAGGGCCAAAATGGGTGGGCACCAACCTGCAATTGTTCACTTATTTAGCCTATCTGGCTTGAAGGGCAAAAATGGGTGGGCACCAACCTGCAATTGTTCACTTATTTAGCCTATGTGGCTCGGAGGGCAAAAATTTTTCTCCCCCTCTGGTGGCACAGCTTGGGTGATCGGTGGAGGTGTAAAAAAGATATTCCACTTCACTTAGAACGAATATATTTAAACTTTCTACACTTCAAATGGCAAAAGTTGCTGAATTGGAATTTAATTATTCAATAATTGTGTATAAGTCGCGATGTGGTACGCTGGATGGTCTGGTAAAGAGTGGTGAAGGCAAAATTACACAAGAGACAAATAGATTAAATTTTGGTGCCCTAGCGGGACTGGATAAGCAACTGGTTTTCTTATCTCTGTGGCGTGAAGCGCACTCGACGATATTTCTGCAGTGAAATGCGTCAACAGCCACTTTGCTCCATCGCGCAAGAGAAAATCCATTGGCGCGCGCAGACTGCTCATTTGCTTGACGAATTTGCAGTAATAATTGATTGCGCCAAGGAAAGATCGCAGTTGTGGAACATCCTGAGGTGGTGGCATGTTCGTGATGGCCGCGACTTTCGCAGGATCGGGTCTCAGTCCTTGAGAGTCCAGAATATGGCCCAAGTACTTGACTTGTGCCTGGAAAAAGTTGCACTTCTCCAGCTTGATGTGGAAACCATACTCTTCAAGGCGTTGAAGCACTCTTCTGACTGTGGCGATGTGCGACGTGATGTCTGGACCTGAGACGCAGATGTCATCAAAGTAAACTGCGACATTGTCTATGCCTGCCAGCATTCCCTCGACAATGGCCTGGAATTGTCCTGGGGCGACTGATACGCCAGGTGCAAGGCGTGTGAAATGATAAAGACTACGGTGTGTGTGAATGGTCAAGAGCTTCTGTGAGTCCTCATCAACGGGGATCTGTAAATAGGCATCGGACAGATCGATATTGCTGAATATCTTACCAGATGCCAGCTTCTGGAAGATGTCGTCAGGCGTTGGGATTGGATATTTGTTGTCTTCCAACGCGCTGTTGAGACCCGTTGAATAGTCGCCGCAGATTCTCACAGAGCCGTTTGCCTTTCTTGCGACCACAATTGGGGCAGCCCACTCGGAAGAAGTCACTGGTTTGATGATGCCTTTGTCCTCAAGACGCTGCAGCTCACACTCGACCAAGTCCATGACGTGATAAGGAACTGGTCTTTCGGCCCTGAAGATTGGCTTGGCCCCTTCCTTGAGCTGAAGTGTGGCGGTCGTCTTGGTGCAGAGTCCCAGTCCATCATCGAAGACGTTTTTGAACTCCTCCTTGAGCTGCTGGATGAGTCTCGCCTTGTCGATTGGAGCAACTGAGACGTTCCGACAAAAAGAATCAGCTGGCTTTGACCAAAGATCAAAAAGCTGAATCCACTCGATGCCGAAAAGGTTGCTATTGGACCCTGAGACGAAACATCTTCCTGTGTGTGTGGCGCCGTTGAGTTTGATTGTGCATTCAAACTCCCCAAGAATACTCATGACGTTGAGTTGAGCATCCTTGACCCTGATCTGCGTGTTGGTGAGAGCAGGAGATCCAATTTCCTTCCATATCTTGTGTGAGATGATGGTCAGGTCGCTGGCTGTGTCGTACTGCAGTGAGACATCGTGATGGTTGATTGAGACGTCGATGAAACGCCGTGTCTCACTTGTGGCACAGTTGGCGATATGGACAACATTTGATCTGGTTGACTTCCTGGCCTTACTTGCGCTGAGGCAATATCCGTCTTTGTGGCCAACGGAATTGCAGGAAGTGCACTTGTGCTGTTTGTATGTGCAATCCCTCGAGTAATGCATGTTTCCACAGAACCAGCAAGGAGATCTTGGTCGATCTTTATCGTTAGAGTCTTTTGAGTGCGATGGAGCAGAGTTTTGAGTGTTGAATTGCTTTCGATTGGGCTTTGGCTTGAAATGCTTCTTCACGACCTTCGCTGTGGCTGTTGGTGGCTCGAATGTGTGCTCAGAAAAGCCCACAAGCGCTGCGTCTTTCTTCAGGTTGGTGAAACGTTTAGCCTCCTCAAGAAGAAACGCGAGATCGATGCCTTCCACCTTGGTGTCGAATTTGTGGAGCAACCGCGTTCGAACTTCGGCGAATCGCGGGTTTTTGAGGCCCAGCACAAAAATTAGCGCTTTGAATGAGTCGAGCTTGAGGGTGTTGAATTGGAAATCCTCGCACAGCTGATTAACGCGACCCATGTAGTCAATGAAGTCCTCTGTCTCCTTCATTTCCACTTGAAGACACTTCCAGCGCTTTGAAAAGATCGACACTGGTGCCGTGAAGATGTCCGAGAGGATCTTGACCGTCTCATCGAACTTCAGGTCGCGAGTATTCTTTGGCAAGATGAATTTGGAATACCGCGCGAACGACACTGAGTCCAATTTCCTCAATAGAAGACGGACTTTGGCGGAATCACTGAGAACTTCACCGTCAACTTTGATAATGTCTTCGTGACGACGATACCAATCCTCAAAGGTGACACCGTTCTCGGGGTCAAACGAGAAGGTCGTGCATGTTGCCGCCAAAGTATCGATGAGGCCTTCATGGTCATGAGATCTGTTCAGCAAATAGTTCAACGTCTGCTGCTGAGCCGCCAGAAAGTCAGTGATCTGCTTGAGTGGATCCACTTGTCCAGCAGCTGCATTGGGATTCGACATTGTTCAGCAGTGAATGCAATAGCCCGGACTGGTCCTGCCGTTATGATGCACCAAATTGGCGGGAAAGTGCGCCCGGACAATGTAACGGCTGCTTCTTTGTCTTAGACGTTCCGGAGCTCTGCACTGAAGCCAAAGACTCTGCCCTGATGTGGAGTCATCACTCAGCTCGTCGCCAGATGTTGCAGCTTGGGATTTACCTTTAATTAAGACGAGGATATTAGATCCCAGCCGCTTCGCCGATTGAGAAGAGTCCGTGCTGTGATTGAGGACTCGACGTCTTGCTTGATTAATTGTATTTATTAACACTGAATTTCACTCAACTTAACAAAGACTCAAAACTACGATGTGTTCGCTGTGGTGGCCAGGAAGCGAGTGAGCGAATCCCGTTCCCGGGCACTGCCACAATTCCCGGCACAAAAGGTTTCTCGCAGTCTTTTGGCGGGAAGATTTGTCCCAACATATAGTAGATGTTATTTTGTATCGGGGATGCATAAAGGGCCCGTCAGATGGCCTGGATGCCGTGGAGCAAGACTTCTTGCACCACCCCCATCTCTAATCTAATCTAATCTAATCTAGATGTAGGCGATCTCTGAAGAGGCATCTGTGTTGATGACAAGGATGATCGAGGTTGAAAGGTGAACGTACTATTGAGTGGTAAGGACGTTCGAGTGGATGTAATTGTGTTGTCGATTGACGTCGGCGACAAATCCCAATCTGCTATGCTCTTTTGTATGGCTAATGGAATCCGTGGGGAGTTGAGGCTCACTGGTAGTCGTTGAATTTGTTTGATGAGAGGAGTGATATTCTCTCTCGGAAAATTTACCGATGTGTCTGGAATTTCCTCAGAAATTGATTGATTTTGCACTGTTATGTTATGTTGATCCTTCTGTTGTTCCTTGTGGTTCTTTTGCTGCTTGTTTTTCCTTTGCGGATTGTCCTTTGATATAACAACTCTGCCTCTGAGGTGCAGACTACGATGCATCGACGATTAATCACAGTCACACAACTTTTCACTTGCACTTTCCCACAGTTATTGGCGAAAACACCAGATGAAGTGAAACGCCTGACGTCCCAAACTCAACTCCGCTTTATTGTAATCCAGTCCGGGGTTTTATCATACATTTCTCTCTTATTCTAGTCTCTTACTCTTAACTTCTCTTAACTCCCTCTATCTTTTGAATCGGAATACATTAGTTCGCTACATCTTTGCCGTGGAATCGAATAGTAGCCTCAAACTGTCCAAGCACCTGGATGCGATTGGCCTGAGCATCGCGGACAGTGAGTGAAGATTCTTGAAGCGCCGGCTTGCCAATCTTCTCCCAGGCGTCTCTGGTCATAACAGAGACATCGGCAGCGCTGTCGAGCTGGAACAAGAGCGGCTGACCGTTGACCACAGGAGTGAGGTATCGTCGACCACGATACCGTTCTGAGTGTATGGCGTTAGCGCGGGCTTGCTGATTCTTCCTCTTCTTGGCGATGTTCTTCCTTCCGCGCTGTGCCTTGGGCTTCCCGGAGGAGGACTGAGCAGGTGGGCAGTACCCCGTCTTGTGGCCAATTTGGCCACAATCCTAGCACTTCGTCTCACGGTGGTTGCAGTCCCTCACGAAATGCATAGCACCGCACAGGAAGCAGGGCCGCGGAGGATGATCCCTCTTACCATGATTCGCATGGTTCTTCTTCACACTCACGACACTCACAGACGCGGCCGGGACGATATCGAGACGAGCATCCTTCTTCACGTTGGATAAGCGACGGGCCTCGTCGATGAGGAAGTCGACGTTGATCTTCTCTGAGTCCGTCTCCAATTTCGCCAGCAATTGCTCACGTACGGAGATGTGGCGGTCACTCCGGATGCTGATGCAGAACATGAGAGCCTTGAATTGGTCCGGAGTGCAGGCACTGATTTGGAAGTCTTCGCATAGACTGTTGATGAGGCCACCGTGGTTGCCCCAATCATCAGCCTCGTCCATGGTGTATTGGAGGCACTTTCTCCGCATGCTGAAGAACGATTCACCTTTCCCGAAGAGTCGAGAAAGTCTCCGGACATTCTCTTCAAACGAGATCTCGGCGGGATCTCGAGGCCGGAGAAGGTTAGCGTATCGAGCATACGCTGCACCGTCCAATCGCCGTAGCAGAAGTCTGACTCGCGCCGCTTCATCCAGATTCTTCCCGTCTTCCAGGAATGTCGACTTGTAGCGGCTGAACCATGTCTCGAAGGTCAGATTCTGGTCCGGTGAGTCCGTAAATGGCGTGATGGCACGAGCTAGAGCCTCGACTTCAGGTGCGGGAGTCGAGCATGCGGTAGCACGTGGTGAGTCAGGTGATTTCTCGGCGAGTTTCCGCTCGATGAGATTCTCAATTGCCTTGAGGAAGCTGGCAGCAGATTCGTCAGCCATCTCGTTCGCCAGATGTTGTGGCGGGAAGATAAATACCTGGGGATTTCAGGGAGTTAGATGATCCTAGATCTCTTCGGGAAAGGTGAATCGCTCTTCAGCATGCGGAGAAAGTGCCTCCAATACACCATGGACGAGGCTGATGATTGGGGCAACCACGGTGGCCTCATCAACAGTCTATGCGAAGACTTCCAAATCAGTGCCTGCACTCCGGACCAATTCAAGGCTCTCATGTTCTGCATCAGCATCCGGAGTGACCGCCACATCTCCGTACGTGAGCAATTGCTGGCGAAATTGGAGACGGACTCAGAGAAGATCAACGTCGACTTCCTCATCGACGAGGCCCGTCGCTTATCCAACGTGAAGAAGGATGCTCGTCTCGATATCGTCCCGGCCGCGTCTGTGAGTGTCGTGAGTGTGAAGAAGAACCATGCGAATCATGGTAAGAGGGATCATCCTCCGCGGCCCTGCTTCCTGTGCGGTGCTATGCATTTCGTGAGGGACTGCAACCACCGTGAGACGAAGTGCTAGGATTGTGGCCAAATTGGCCACAAGACGGGGTACTGCCCACCTGCTCAGTCCTCCTCCGGGAAGCCCAAGGCACAGCGCGGAAGGAAGAACATCGCCAAGAAGAGGAAGAATCAGCAAGCCCGCGCTAACGCCATACACTCAGAACGGTATCGTGGTCGACGATACCTCACTCCTGTGGTCAACGGTCAGCCGCTCTTGTTCCAGCTCGACAGCGCTGCCGATGTCTCTGTTATGACCAGAGACGCCTGGGAGAAGATTGGCAAGCCGGCGCTTCAAGAATCTTCACTCACTGTCCGCGATGCTCAGGCCAGTCGCATCCAGGTGCTTGGACAGTTTGAGGCTACTATTCGATTCCACGGCAAAGAGATCCAGCGGCGATGCCTCGTATCGCCCAGCGCTCACGATAATCTCTTTGGGATTGAATGTGTTCATGAGAAATGAACAGGGTTTATTTGTGTTAATTTTGTATCAATAATTCCCATCTTATAATTCCCATTATAATTAATTTTAGGCTAACTTGAACAGCGGGGACGACCCACGCTGTGATCAGTTTTGCTGATGTAGTAATAAGGGCGGAGAGTTCTCCCACTCTCGCCGTTTACACTTCTTCCCTCAGGAGAAGCGTAAACAAATTTGCAATATATTGAGACGCGGGCGACAATTAATTTCAGTCGTCTTTCGCATTTGTGCAGTGAAACAGCCTTTGGGCTGTGCATAGAAGCCCAACAATGGGTGATGCAGTAACTGCAACTTTGCGTTTTTAAGACAATTCGCGTGGTCAAGAGACCAACAGTACTAAGAAGTATTTGCAAACGGCAAGAGCCAAAAAGTTCAGGCAGGAGCCACCTTTCATTGATTTTCTTATTGTTAATGACTGTTTATTGAATTTATAGTTAGTTAGTGAAGTAAAGTAGATTAAGTGTTAAGTGCAATCAAGTGTTTAATTGTTCACCCTCAACCCCACAAAGGAACTCGGCCGCGATCCATTCGCGCCAGTCACCTTTGGTTAAAGAGATTACATCCCATTCGAGCGAATACTCGCTCGTGAGGTGCAATTTCCTTCCCCCAAGAGAAGACCCAAACGGCAGGAGAGATTCCCAGGGTTTTCCTGAATCTCGCCACCAGCTCTGCCACACCGATATCACTCCATCTTTTCTCGCTTTCATGGTCCTTCGAGACCACGGAAAACCCAAGTCTTTGCTGTCGTTTAACGTCTTCTTAAATTCGACGAATTTTATTCCCCCAATTTCCTTGCGAAAACCTTTATCATTTGCTTGAGCGCTCAAAGAGTTTGCGCAGAGGGATAAAAATTCATGCCAAGAGGCGCATTAAGATCATCAAGGATCTGGAAACACTCCTGGAGGAGGTAAAGGACTTGGAAGTCCAAGCTGAAGGAATTAATACACAAAAAACATCGACGGAAGAAGCGCGTATAATTTCAATAACGCGTCATCGTGGGCACGAAAAAATTTGGCTGGCTCGGCAAATAACTTCACTGCCACATCGCGCGCGTGCATTTTTCTCTTCGCGACAGTGTATTTTTTCCATTCCTCTTCACACGCTATTCGTAAGCCATGGACACCACGGCGATTTTAGCTGAATCTGCGGCGCGCGCAGCAGATATGGAGCGCTTATGGAAACATTTCAAAAAGGAGGGGAACAGGAAAACTGCGGATTATATTGGAAAAGCAATGGACAAGCTCCAGAAGCTTTGGGCCACCATTTCCACAAATCACGGGATTCTCGTGGAACATTTGGAGCCTGACAACCAATATTTTCGCACCACTCTTTTTGAGGACATAAAAGCGTTTTACGAGGAGGCCCGGGAGGGCATGTCAAAGGCATATCAGGAGATGTGCAAGAGTGTCATTCAGGATTCAGAGGACGACTCTGTTGGCGAAGTCCCGACATTGCCCCACGTCAATGATAAGACACTAAAAGAGTCCCAGGGAGATTTTTTGCAGGCCGAGGAGGCTGACAAGTACAAAAAAGTGGTCACAAAAAAGAAAAATTCCCATAAGGAGAAACCATTGGAATGGAAGGATTCTCAATCAGGAGGATCAAGGAGCAAACAGGACCGCTCCAAGTCAAATTTCCTTGACGACGAGGAAAATGACGATATTTTCCGCTCGGCGGAAAATGATTCAGACCCTTTCGTCCTTCAAATTGGAAGAGGGCAAATGTTGCGTATGGTCATGGATGAGCTGAAGCGAGAGAACAAGAGGCCAAATTTGCCGCCACTAAAGGTGCCCATGTTTAGTGGAAAAACCAGTGAGTGGCGCGGATTTTTTGAAATGTTTTCTCACGTTATTCACAACGACCCGAACCATTGCGATACGGACAAGATGTCGTATCTTCTGTCCTACCTGGAGGGGGACGCAAAGCGGTTAGTGAGTCACCTTTCGCCTACAGGTGATCACTACAAAGCGGCGCTGGACTTGCTAAGAAACAGATATGATCACAAAAGGAAGACGACCTTTGATTATGTGAATCTGTTGCTCGACGTCAGGAGAGTCGAATACCGCAGCGCCAAGGACATCGTTGATCTACACGACAGGCTCAACGAAGTACTCGCCGGGCTAGGAAGCCTAGGTTACCGCACGGAGCACTGGGATCCCTTGATAATAGGGATGTGCATAAGGAAGCTGGATGATGAATCGATTCAGCTGTTCGAACAATCATTGGATGAGCCAACCGAGGTGCCTACTGTAAAACAGTTTCTTAAATTCCTGTTCAAGAGACATCTCGTACTGTCTTCTATCAGGAACTTCGCTGAGAAGAAGAAAGGAGGAAAGGATAGGATTGATAGCAACAAATCGTATCACTCCACGTCGACCAAGCCAACGATGGTTTGTTTTCTGTGCAAAGAGGAGCACACACTCGCCAGCTGTCCAAGATATCTGGAATTGACATCAGATCAGAGGCTTCAGATGGCGATAAAGCTGGACTTGTGCCTAAATTGCCTCGGGCATAAAAAGGACAGGGACAAAGAGTGCACAAAGGTTCATATGTGCAAGCAATGTGACGAAGAACATCATGAGACGTTACATTTCGAAGAAGAGGAAGCGGAGCCCACTGATGCTCTAGTAAGCATCAGGGATAATAAGGATGAATTTGAGGAACGACTGGCCTTGCACGCAGCTGCGGCAACACCTCTGTTTCCCACAGCTCTCCTTAAAGTAAAACAGGCTGATGGTTCATGGACACTCCTACGAGCTTTGATAGACACTGGATCTGGAGATTCGTTTATATCAGAAAGAGCAGCTCAGGACTTAGCTCTGCCTCGGGTGAAGATCAACGCACCAGTCAGAGGCATAGCTGGAGCACCCGCTCCAACTTCACGACATCAGATATGTCTCACCATGGCCCCAAGATTCCCCTCGACCTTTCAGCTGGAGCTGAACGCCCTGGTACTCTCGTCACTCACAGGATTCTTGCCTCAAACGGAGATCAGTTCTGCATCATACAAGAGTTTTAATGTGGACAACATTCCCATAGCAGATCCTTGCTTTATGACACCAGGACCGATCGATCTAATTCTGGTGTAAAGATTCTCTATCGGCTTTTTTAGAGAATTACTTTGCTGGAGGAAAGTCGCCTCTCGATTTCTTCAAGAGGTCCCCTTGCTCCCTCTAGAGAACAAAGTATCTTCTGCAACAGTGCAAGGCGCGTCCTGTATGGACTAAAATGCCTTCGGTCAACGGCAATCTAATGCCACCGGGCTTAAGCAAGAATGCTCCCTGGTGAGTGGCGACCACCGGTGGTGCCTCCGATTTGCACTGGGCTAAGGTTTAGCCTCAGAAAATACTTCTTTCTCTACTGCCGCTTTTACTGGAGCTCCTTGAAGAGGAGCCGCTGGTAGAGGCAGGGAAAGAGCCGACTCTGGCCGCTAATATGAATGGCAAGAGTGCCGCTGATATTAGCCAGAGACTTAGCCGCTGAAAGAAGCACTGGAGGTGCTGCGGACAAGGCTAAGTGGTCCTGAGAAATCGCAAATATTAATGGAAGGGAAGCTTACTTATTGAAAGCTGCTGGATTTCCATGCGAAGTCTGATTTATTCAATGCATTACACCGTCTTTTATACACAAAATTCTTATCCCTACTTAATTAATTCGGCGACAAATTGTAATATCGACAAATTCAAAGTGACAAAAGAAGTGACGAAAAGTGGTGGCGAGAAATGCACCCGCTGCATTTTTCTGAATGTGGGTCATCGAGTGTGTGACTCATATGACTTTATATGGAGATTAGATTATTTGATTTTTCTCCCATTTATCTTATCTTATCAACAAGGATTCAGTCAGGACTTGATCCTTGTTGTGGTTAGTATCTAGTGTGCTGAAATATATTCGGGTTTTCGCGGTGGAAATGGCATATTTTACACCGCCGTGCAAGGGGTTAGAAATGGTACTATTATTTTCTAATCTAGCTGAAATTTGAAACCTTTTTGACCTAAACCTGGCGATTAAGATGTATATCTATTACTTAAACTAAGTTTGCTTGGCCTGAGAATGTTAGAAATAGTAAAAAATAGTGTCTCAATTTCGGACTTAAATCTAACATTCATTTACTGCATGTTTCAACCGGAACATCCTGGCCGCCGGGAAGATCCGAAGTTTCCTTGTTGGGTTGGAGAATGAGCTGGAGTCGTTGTACTAGAGGCAGATTGTGGTTTGAGGCCTCTGTCTGTGGCTCCTGCAAATTTCCTGGCTGCTCTGTTGACTTCTTCCGATGAAAGATTTTGGTCCAGTGTGCCCTTGTCTTGAAGAGTATGAAGATGAGAATGATGAATCCGATGACTCCTGAAACGCTGTACGTAGTGGGATGTGACATCGGGCTCAGCATGAGTGGTACTACTGTTGGCACAGGTGGAGCTACTGATGTGAAGATGTCTTCAGAGCGGCCAATTATGTGGGTGGTGTTCAGCATCACTGTGGGCTGCCTTCTGAATTCAATGGTGTCGATCTCTGGGAGCTTGATAGTGCGGCTGAACATGTCTGTTGCTTGGAGCTTCATTGTGAACCCTGTTCTGAGCGTGAGAGAGCTGGTTTTGACAAAGCATTCTCGCTTGACGTGGAGAATCCCTGTGTTGTTGAGCAGTAGTTCTTCTCTGAAGCCGTTACACATGATCGTGATTGGTGTTGATTTTTCAGTTATGAAAAACCATGTGTTGTCGCTGTTGAGCCGTTTCCAAATGACCTGTTTAACTGCTACCTTTCTGGTCGCACATGTTGTTCCCTGATGTCTATTGAAAACTTCATCAATTGCACATGAGGGATGTTTTGACATGTCGTAAACTATGTTTACGTCGCAGACATGTCTTGAAGGCTCTATAGTGTGGCAGTTCCTGAGGTCGGAGTCTTTCATCACGAAATATTTGTAGTTGTGATAGTCTGCTCCGATCAAAGGCTCCTTAATCTCTTGTAAGGCAAATGTGTTGTTGCCTATTTGTTGAGGAATGGGAGTTATATGGATCAGCTGATAGGAATTGGTCTCAACTATCTGTAGGTAAGTGTAGACATAGATGGTGGATTTATCTACCTTGAACTTGAGTGGTTGCTGGATCTGTCTTGAGACGATCAAGTTTGGTCCAAGTTTCTTGTGTGCTAACTCAATCCTTTCATCAATCTGGGTCTTGCTTATGAGATCAATGCTGTTGGCCTTATTGGTGAGGACACGTATCAGAGCTTGGTATTTTTGCTTCAACTCTTCATAGTATCCAGTGGCTCCGAGGTAGGTTGTTAGCATGAGAATGTCCATTCGATTTTGATCGATGGCGGAGTTCTGATTTTGCATGTCAGAGATAACTTGTTGCATTTGCTGAACTCTGTCGTTGAACAGATTCATCTTTTGCTCAATGATTTTGTTTGACTGAGTTACTCTTGTATTTAGGAGCAGTGTCTGTTGATTCATTGTTTGCAAAAGAGAGTTATGGTTGTGTCCAAGTGACTCAAGATGAGTGTATAGGTCATCGTCATTGCTGCCAAAGATTAATTTGACAACAAAACCAAGTAATCCGCGTTTTTGACGAGTGTGTGGAGATTGACTGAGTTGAATTATATCATCAATCAAGTTGAGGAGCAGCTGCCTTTCGTGTTCCATGTGTTGAGACAGCATATGGCATTGTTGTGACACAATTATAGAATAAGAATATTCAGCATAAAACCCCAATCCATAGTCCAATATTTGATAATGCCCATTTAGCAATTAAGTCCCCATATATTGTCATTCCCCCAAATTGTATAGTCAGTCTCGTCAATACCTTCAACCAATAAAGTTCTGCGTGATTATAAGATCTCAGTGTTTTAGTTACTTAACACTGGTGTCAGAAGTGTCCTTTTAAGTGCAATAATTAGTGCTTAATAGTTTAAAGAACTCTAGTGTTGTCTCTGATGTCCAACCGGCGTACAAGCTGGCATTTAAGAGACACCGTAAAGCCCGTAACTGAGATTGTGAAAAAGAATAGCATGAAGTCGCAGCCTGAGCTTGTGCAAGATACAGCAACACAGCAATCGACTACAGAGTGCGATATCTTCAAGAGAAGTGGTAAAACACCGAGATCACCCGAGACTCACTCGACCATCGCATGAAACTTCAACACCTGTGCAAGGATCATTAAGCCTTCTTTGCAACAATCCTGAGCTTCAAGGAGATCATTTTACACCATCTACACCAATCACACCAAGACCTGGACCATCAGGACGATTTCCACTCCCTCCTAATCTACCGCCACTGTCATTGGGAGTGTCGCCGATAATTAAAGACATCTTAAACCTTCCGGAATCTGGTGCATCATCTGATTCGTCAGTGCTCTCATACGACGAACCAACTGTCATCGAGGCATCTCCAGTCAGTAATAGTCAACACGGAGAGAAGAAGACGCCTTCTAAGAGACCTCCAGACGCTCCACCAGCACCACCGACCAGAACATCAGTAGCACCATCTTCAGCTTCAGACACCTCATCGCAACAAGATCATCGAGAGGAATCATCAGCAGACATGGCGAATCAACCGATAGTCCCGTTCACCGAGATCTACAGAGACATCCCAAAATGTACTGGTGAGCCACACATTGTCTCGCATTTTCTATCCATTTGTGATGGCCTCTATGAGGACTTTTTCGCGGATCAAGCCCCTGCAAAAGATGCGGAATATATTAGACTATTGTTAATTAAGCTAAGCCCAGATGTTCATACGCATATTCGTGGACAAAGTTTTGCTACCTATCAAGATTTCCGTAGTGCTCTCCTCTCAGCGATCTCTCCTGAAGTTTGTCTAACCGACGCAATAACGGCATTACAGAGGATGTCAATTTATCCCAAAGAATCTCTGAGAGCATATGGCCAGAGGGTGCAAGATGCTCTGCAAACACTTAATGGTGCATATGCGGCCCAATTAGATGGCTCTCTGCCAGCAGGTTTAAAAGACTCTAACACTCGGATGGCGATCAACGCATTTGCGAATTCTATCCGTCATTCTGATACTCGAATTCTGCTCTTGGCTCGTGATTTCAGCAATTTGCAATCAGCAATCCTTTTTGCTGAAAGTCAATTAAAAACTAATGCTCCCCAGACTCAAGAGATTAGGCAGAACGCTGATCAAAGCGGATCTAATGAGAATTCGGGTGCATCTTTCACGAAATCACAGAGACAGAATAATTTTGATCAATCGCGAAATCGATTTGGTAAGAGTGTGAATAATTTTACTCAGCGCAATCAGTCGGCTACAGCACCGAATCACACTCATTCACAGTCTCAATTTCATAATCAGTCACGCAATCAATCGCACAATCAGTCGCAGAATCAATCATACAATCAGTCGCAAAATCAGTCGCAGATTCCATCGCAGAATCGATCCCAAAATACAAGCCATTCCAGGCAAAATCCCAATAATTCTCGACCAAACTTTAATGCTACTCGCCAAGGAGGAAATGAGGCAACAATTTTTATTCCCAGAGGTGGAAATTTTAACTCCACCATGTACCCCGTGGAGCAATCAACCCCTCATTTGTTGTCGGAAAACGAGAACCGGTCATTGAGTCAAATGCAAGATCACTCAATGACCGGAAACCAATAATACATTCTAATAATTATGTTGCTCACCCTGTCAACCCTCATATCGTATACTTATACACAGCAACAAACCCAAATTGTAAACTCCCAATACTTGTAGACAATGGATCATCATTGTCTTTTCTCAAACTTGACGCATTGCATGAGGATACTCTCGTACGAGCATCCGAAAGACACATGATAGGAGGAATTACACAAGGTAGATTCCTAACACTCGGTTCAGTAACCACAAAGATAGGGTTTACATCGTCCAAGGACTTGCCTATTGAAGCGAAATTCCATGTCATGCCCAATAATCATTTTCCATTTGCCGGAATCATAGGACGCGATCTTTTATATGAATGGGACGCAGTAATCTTTATAAGAGAAAAATGCATGCTACTTAAATCTCACAATATGTCAGTAGCTTTTGGAGATCCCCCCGTCGATGATGATGAAGATCTCGAAGATCTCAATCCACAGGTGAACGACTCACCACAGCCTAATGCCGTGCAAACGCAAGCACAACAATCTGACCCAAATAAATCGACGGACGGCGCGAATCCCAAATGTACTATTGAACTCTCTGACAAAGCAAAATTCATTGCTTCGCATGCACCGCATTCTAACTGCCCCAATAATGATAATTTTGCGCACTCGCAAAAGGCGCGACGACTTGATCAAACTGCTAACTCTGCAGTTCGCGACCCCTCCAGAGATTCCGCAACCATGGAAAAAGTTGACACACATATTACACATTTCGCAATCGCAGTTCCCAAATTAAGCTTACGTAGAAATTCCGAGACTTTCGTGCAAATGCCCCTCATGTACAATGAACCTTTATTGTGCAAGCACAAAATGTTGGACGAGGCGAAGCAGATTTACATCCCAGAATGTATCCTTCAGCCCGTCAACAATAGAATTAGACTCCCAATTATCAATGAGAGTCCCTCGAAGGCAAAGATTCATTTCGATTCTTCTGAAGTTGTAGAAGTTGAACCGCTAAGACGCTTTAATATTTACAATATGGAACTCTCAGACTCGAATGAACATCTCGCCGAAACACCTCGAGGAGCAACTATTTTTAAATCAACCAAATTTAACGCGGAGCTCGATTCAGGATATCGCGGAAGATTCCGATCCCTTTGTGAAAGATACAGCAAAGCATTTCATTTGGATGGCGATCGGCTCACGCATATTCTTACGGAAGAATACAAAATTCAGACCTATCCCGACGCGGATATAATTAATGAGAAACCCTATAGAATACCTTTCAATCAGCGCGAAGAAGTTAAACGGCAGATCAATGAGATGCTGGAGAGTGGAATAATCCGCCCAAGTTATTCCCCTTTCAATTCCCCTCTTCTGGTTGTCCCTAAAAAGGCTGATTCCAGTGGAAAGAAACGCTGGCGAATAGTAATTGACTATCGTAAATTGAATGATGTCACAATAAAAGATCAGCATCCGATCAGTAATATTGATGACATCTTCGATTGTTTAGGAGGTAATCATTACTTCAGCACACTGGATCTCGCCTCAGGATACTTTCAGATGAGAATCTCAGAAGATAGCAAACACAAAACTGCGTTTAATGCTTTAGGCGCTCATTTTGAATTCCAAAGGCTTCCACAGGGCCTCTGTTCTGCACCTGCTGCGTTTTCTCGCATGATACGCAGGGTATTAGGAAATCTTTTAGAAGATCATTGTATGGCGTATTTAGACGACATTATCGTCTACTCCAAAACTTTAGATGAGCATTTTCGGAAACTGGAAGCAGTCCTTCAACGCCTACAAGAGCATAATTTGCAACTCTCTCCCAATAAATGCGAGTTTTTTAAGAATAAAATATCATTCTTGGGATTCATAATCACATCTGACGGTCTTTGTACAGACCCAGAGAAAGTCGCAGCTGTTGTGAATTTCCCTATTCCCACAAACAGAACTGAGATGAAATCTTTCATGGGATTAGCCAACTTTTACCAAAGATTCATTCCAAACTTCGCTGAAATAGCATACCCTCTAAATAAACTCACGAAACAAGGTGAAACTTTCTCATGGTCCATTGTGTGTCAACATGCCTTTGACACCCTTAAACAAAAATTGACCACTGAACCTATCCTAGCATACCCAGATTTCTCCAAAATCTTCACCCTGACGACGGATGCAAGCGATTATGCGATAGGAGCCGTCTTGTCTCAGGATGATAAAGTGATTGCATACGCGAGCAAGACATTGAATAAGGCTCAAAAGAACTATTCCACGATAGAAAAAGAGGCCTTAGCAGTGTACTATTTTTGCAAACACTTTAGGGTTTATTTGATAGGAAAGGAGTTTTTTATAGTCACTGACCACAAACCACTTCAGTGGATGTTTAATATAAAAGACCCTTCTAGCAGAATCTTACGTTGGCGTCTCAAATTGGAAGAATATTCCTATAAAATTCAACACAAGAAAGGCTCGCTAAATACAAATGCCGATTCTCTTTCAAGAATTCCCCTTCGTCCAGCAGAACAAGCTCAACTGAAACTTCTAGATAAACTCCATGACATTTTCCATAAGCCTATCAGGAACAATACTCAGAAGATGATCGATGATCATGCTACATATGCGATCACAAGATCACAAACAAAAGCACTAGAAAAGAAAGTAGAGGACAGCAAGCCTCAAGATAATTTTAATTCCGATTACGAAGAATTCGTAAGGCAGAGAGAAATTGACGTTCCGCAGCTTCTCACAGAGGTTCAAGATGAATCTCTTGGTGCCAATCGTGATGGACTTCAATTCCTGATTATCTGTCAGGATAATGAGGTTATTGATTTTCCAAATATCGAGAGGAATGTAATCAGATGTGTTATTGATGAGATAGACCCTTTTGAAATGCGTGTTGAAGACACCGGAAACACACGTTATGTCTTCGGAAAAATGGCTAAAATCTCTGAAATAACATATCCCTCTTTGTTTCGAATTCTATCAAAATTAAAGAACTACTGCCAAGAACAGAACGTTAGCGATATAAAGATGATAAAGCCAAATATCGATATCCCTCAACTGGAGTATTTCCTTGTAAAACGAATGATCAACTATTTGTTCAAGGATACGCAGATCCGCATTCTTATTTACTTTAATCAAGTCAAACGACTCATTGACCCTGAAGAAATCGTTGCTAAAATTAGAGAATTTCATGAAAACCCAATTTATGGTCATCGAGGAATTACCACGACACACGCACGCTTTAAAGAGAAGTTTGTTTGCAAAAACATGCGCCGTATTATTGCGAAATACATAAGCCGTTGCGATGCTTGTCAAAGAAATAAAATTTCCCGAAACACTCGTATGCCCATGAAAGTAACTCCTACGCCGCCGTACCCTTTCTATAGGATAACCATGGATATTGTTGGCCCTCTGAAAGAGACCATAAAAGGCAACAAATATATCCTCACGGCCTACGATGAACTTTCAAAATACTTAGTAGCTGTTGCTATCCCAGACCAAACCGCGATAACTGTGGCAGAAGCATTTGTTGACCGTTTCATTTGCATTTTCGGATCCCCAATTCAAGTCTGTAGTGACCAAGGAGGTTGTTTTATTGCGGCAGTTTTTAAACAAGTTTGTAGACTCCTCAAAATAACGAAGAACCAAGCCTCCCCATTTCATCCACAGACGTCAGGTGGAGTTGAGCGCTCTCACCGAACGCTGGGAGAATATCTGCGAATTTATACACAGAACGGAAAAGACGACTGGGACTCATGGATCCCAAAAGCCGTTGCTGCCCACAACTCGTCGAAACATCAAGCCCATAATTTTTCCCCACACGAGCTAATATTTGGCGAAAAATTAGACATTACGTCCTTTATTAATTCCCCCGACGAACCTGTAGTAACATATGATGACTACGTAACTGATTTACGGCGAAAGTTGATACAGTCTCAGAGAATTGCTCTCCAATTCATTAAAGATAGAAAAGAAAAGAGCAAGACGCATTATGATGCGGAGATCAATCCGTCAAAATTTAAAGTTGGAGATCGAGTTTTGATAATCAACAAAACTCTCCCGAAACCCGGCGAAAGTTCCAAGTTGCTAGAACGTCGCAAAGGACCTTTTGTCGTGACGAAAATCATTTCCCCAGAAACAACAATGATCAAAATTAACAATAGAGAGAAAATATATCACAATAATCTTTTAAAGCTATACATAGAAAATTAAAACTAAAATCTCCCTTCGATTTATGTAGCCCTCCTTATCTGGGTCATCATTTGTCTTATCCCTGGAGCTTCATGTGCAGCGCAATATGCGATCCTTCCGCTCCAAGACGAAAACACGTACGTACAGGAATTAGGTCCCATCTGTTTGAACAACGCTCATTGGACGATTGTCGCTACGCTTAATCTTCCGAACTTCACGCAAAATATTCAGACAATAGAGAACAATATAAAAATGATAGAGAAAATGTGTATTACTACGATCAAAAAAGACTTACATCAACATTTTGCACATTGTAGAGAATCACTAGGGAAAATTAAATCGAAATCGAGATCCTGTCAAAGAACCTTATCAGTCATAGAGCATCTACTTCTCCCTAATATCGGAACGAAGAAAACTCATAGGCAGAAGAGAGGATGGTTTGATATTGTAGGTGATACCTCTAAATTTTTGTTCGGAACTGCCACTCAAGCAGATTTAAAAGAAATAGATCTCAAGATTTCAATAATTCACGACGAAAATACATCCATGAAAGCATTAATGCAAGCCCACACTTCAATTTTAAACTCCACATTATCAAAAGTCAACGAGAATCAAAACAAAATAGTTGAATTGATCACCTTCGTGAATAAGTGGAAAGTTGAGCAAGAGTACACGCACTACGCAGAAGTACTAAGAGACCTCGAAGAACTTATACATTTAGACATAGAGAAAACTCAACACGATCTTGACCAACTTCTTACAATCATACATTCCGCGATGGGAGGCAGATGTCATCCCCTTTTATTAGGACCTGAAGAATTCAATTACGAGATTCAGCACCTATCACCAAAACTCCCGAGTTCATCATCTTTACCTTCATTGCAAATTTCAGAACTATATTCCGTGGCCAAAATCTTCATTACTGGCTCACTGGAAAAGATTACAGCCTTTATTAAAATACCTTTATGTAGAAATCCCGAATATCGACTTTATCACATTATTCCCTTAGCACACACCAAAGACAACGTAACATTCATTACCAATATTGCACATCCCTACATAGCAGTAGACGAAAAGCGCGATTCTTACGCATTATTTAATATGCAACAATACGAAAAATGCACGACAATTCGAAAGATCCCCATTTGCTCTATGCATATTTTACGTACAGCTTCCGTAAACTCATGCGAATTTTCTATTATAAAATCCAAACCCGACATGTGCAATGTAGTACCAACCCCGTTCGAAATTAACGCTTGGTTACAGACAAGAGATGATACTTTCCTTTATATTTTGTCAGAAAACAGAACAGTACAATTACACTGCGAAAGTACCAAGAATACAGAAGACATAGAATTATCACAGAGAGGAATTATCCGACTCAGAAGCGGATGTCGCTTGAACGACAAAGGAATCCATATTTTTTCCACGATTCAAACAAATTCATCAAAAATAGTGAACCCCATCGAAGACATTCAAGATTACGCCAAGATCAAATTCATTCACTTTAAACCCTCCGATTCCCCAACCATCCACCCACTTACGATAACATCCAACATTTATGACAAAAACATTCAAACATTACTCAAAGAAGCACAATTTTTTCCATCAACCCCAGAAATTCCATCAACCCCAGGAATAATGCATTATGTTGCCACTAACATTACCGGTATACTATCTATAGTAGGACTAGTAGTTTTCGGAACAATTATCTTCAGATATCTTAAAAAACGCCCCATTACACAAAGGAGAATCGTTAGACCATACATAGCGAAATTTCGACCAACTATCTCTCCCCCATTAGCCATAGAATCAGCGACAATACCCGTAGTTCAAGACGAAGTAGAAGAAGTGAAAATAGAACCCGCCATAGTAGAAAATCATCGACGAATTATAGTTCGCTGAATTTAGGAAATATAAAACCCGATTATGACACAGAAAGAGAGAGAGAGAGAGAGAGAACACGAGCACAACATAACTAGAGAACATATTTTATAGATCTTGCAAATAAATTAGACGACCACGAATAATTTTAGATATAAATACTTTACTTAGAAATAATCCACACTATATTGTAAAGGTGAAGGAAAAATAAATAAAATAAATATAGAAGAACAAATAACAATCTAATATATCAGAGAAATAAACTATATCTTATATCCATTTATTTTCATAATTACTATTATATCCAAGCATAGATTCATTAATTAACTTCAAGAACTAATGTAAAATTGTGTCACAAATTAGGAATAAGTCTATTACCGTGCTTCGCACTTTCCCTAAGGATGGAGGAGTGTTGTGACACAATTATAGAATAAGAATATTCAGCATAAAACCCCAATCCATAGTCCAATATTTGATAATGCCCATTTAGCAATTAAGTCCCCATATATTGTCATTCCCCCAAATTGTATAGTCAGTCTCGTCAATACCTTCAACCAATAAAGTTCTGCGTGATTATAAGATCTCAGTGTTTTAGTTACTTAACAGCATTGTGATCTCTTGTCGTGATTACTTGATTCGGCACATAAAGACTTTGTCTTAAAGAAGACTGAAACAATGTCTTTCTGATCTTGTTTAAAGGAATCCTTTGAGAATGAAAGGTCCAATCGTAATGTGCCTCTGGTGAGTTGTACGCTACCCAACTTTTCTATGTAAAGTCCAGGTTCGGGTTTCGTAATTGTGTAGTTTGATCCAAAGGTCATTGAGAACAGGCACATGAGATGAAGAGCAGTGAGCAAAACATTTTTTGCCATTGACCGTGTGACAGGTCGCCTTGGAGAAACTCCAGAAGGAGGTTTTGGTGCTTCCGGATTCTTGGTGATGGCGACATCAGTTGACGGTGATGAATGTGGAGCTGCGATGTCTTCACTGTTGTGTGTTGGAAGTTGGACCAGCTTATGGACTGGAGCTTGCTTTGTTTTGTTGCCTTTGAGCGTAATGGTAACTACTCGAACTAGTCCATCTGCTCCAGGATGAAGGCCGGTCACTCTGGCTAGAGGCCATTTGAGCGATGGTTGGTTGTCTTCTCTGAGGAGAACAAGCTCATCTACCTTTGGAGATTCCTTAGGATCACGCCACTTGGTCCTTTGCTGCAAGGTGGTTAGGTATTCGTGTGACTATCTTTTCCAGAGTTGGTGGTACATCTTCTGGATCAATCTCCATCTATTAGTAGGATTGGTATCTGATTGGTCAGCTTGAGGTGGCGCAGTGAGAGGCCTTCCAATTAGGAAGTGACCAGGTGTGAGCGCTTGTAGATCATTGGGATCGTTCGATAGAGGTGCAATGGGACGTGAATTCACGCATGCCTCGGCTTGGGAGAGGAAGGTGGTTAACTCTTCGAATGTGAGTTTGGTGAGGCCGATTACTCTGGTAAGATGATGTTTGACAGACTTTACTGCTGCCTCCCAGAGTCCCCCAAAATGTGGTGTGCCAGGTGGAATGAATTTCCATTCAATTTCTTGCTGGGCAAGCTGGGCAGCAGCCACCTTGGTTGCTTTCTTTATGGCTTCGGTTGTTTCTTTGTCTAGTGCGCGTTTGGCACCCACAAAGTTGGTCCCATTGTCACTCATTACCAGACATGGCTTTCCTCTCCTGCTGATAAACCTACGTAGTGCAGCAAGAAAGGCTTCAGTACTCAGATCACTGACGGCTTCGATGTGTATTGCCTTGGTAACTAGGCAGACGAAAATTGCGATGTAGCATTTTTCATTTGCATTTCCTCGGCCTTTATTCCTCCGTGTGATGATTGGGCCTGCGTAGTCGACCCCGGTTTTTGAGAATGGAGGCGCTGGAGTCACTCGTGAGGCTGGAAGGTTGCCCATCATCTGGTTTGCAGTGCCTTGCTTACATCTTATGCATTTGACGCACTTTCTGATGACACCTTTGACGTATCTGAGTCCTTGGACTACCCAATATTTGGTGCGTAGTTGATTCAAGGTGAGTTGAGCTCCTGCATGAAGCATCTCTTTCTCGTGGA
This sequence comes from Phlebotomus argentipes, assembly GCF_947086385.1. Classification (NCBI taxonomy): domain Eukaryota; kingdom Metazoa; phylum Arthropoda; class Insecta; order Diptera; family Psychodidae; genus Phlebotomus; species Phlebotomus argentipes. The sequence continues at coordinate 27,705 of NW_026776154.1, forward strand.
CTTCTCTGATGAGTGTTTCCGTAGTATGACATTTTGGAAGAAGTATCGGATGCTTGGCATGATCCGGAAGGTGAGAGTTTTGGATTCTTCCTCCAACTCTGATAAGCCCATCTTCAAGGTATGGATTAAGATCCTTGATTTTGCTCTTGTTTGGCAGTGGCTTATTGGTTTGGAGCGCCTTGAGTTCTTCTGATAAGAATGTTGCTTGAATCATTCCAAAGACTCTTAGCTTTGCCTTCTGGATTTCTGTGGCAGTAGGGCTACCTTTGACCCTTTTTTCTGGAGATTTGCGCGAATTATCAGCAAATCTGAGTAGCGTCGCAATGACCAGGACAAGTCTCCTGAAGGAAGAAAACTTATTCAGGAAAGTTTCTGTTGGCTGAGGTGGCTTTGGGACTGACTCTAAGGCTGCCATTACTGTTGCGGTGGAGTTCATTACGTTCAGTGTAAAAAGACAGCCGGTACCTTCTAAAAGCGCGTCATCAAAGTCTTTGAGGTGCTTGTTCCTGATTGAAGGCCACATGTGTTGGGGATGGCGTAGCCAGGTTGGGCCGCCCCACCAGCGCTTATGGGAAGCTAGCAGCGCTGCAGTGGTACCTCGTGAGGCTATGTCAGCTGGATTCTCTTCGGTTTCAACATGACCCCAGATGTCTCTCGGAATTGCCTTGTGAATTTTAGCTACTCTGTTGGCTACATATGTGTTCCATGTAGAAGGATCTCTTTTGATCAAAGCAAGAGTAATCATGCTGTCTGTCCATGCATGGATTGCATCTGGTCTTATCTCAAGGCTTTGAAGGGTGGTTTTCATTAGGTTGGCGAGAAGTACTGCGGCGGAGAGCTCCATTCTTGGGAGTGTTATGTGTCCCTTCACTGGAGCTACTTTAGTTCTGGCTGTGAGTAGGAAGACAGTGGTTTTGTTGTTAACCGTGGTTCTCATGTAGACGCAAGCGGCACTAGCCTTTGTTGATGCATCTGCAAAGTCGTGAATTTCAACCCTCGCTTCTGGGGTATAGTTTGTCCAGCGAGGTATTTGGATGGTTTCGATATTCTTGATGTCGGCCCGGAAATCTCGCCACATCCTAATGACGGTGTCGGAGGGTTTAAAGTCCCAGTCAATTTCTTCCTTCCAGATAAGTTGTATGATGAGTTTTGCACGAAGTATCACAGGTGCAAGCCAGCCTATTGGGTCAAAGATTGAGGCTGTTTCGGAGACAATGCTTCGTTTTGTTAGGACCTCCTTCTTGTTCAGGTTGATTTTGAATTGAAATATGTCCTTTAGTGGACACCAGTAGACGCCAAGCTCCTTGATCGTGTCTTCTTCTTTGAGAAGTATTGATCCCTTTTCTCGGAGATGATCAGGAATTGCAGCCATGAGCTCTGGACAATTGCTAGTCCATTTCAGCAAGTTCATTTTGCCAAGTTTAAGCAGCTCAATGATTTCATGATATAGCGCTTTGGCATCTTGCAGTGAGTGGGTACCTGTTAGCAAATCATCGACATAGAAGTCTTGCCTTAGGATTTTGGAAGCCCTTGGAAAACGATGTTCCTCATCTGCTGCGAGTTGATGCAGTACCCTTACCGAAAGGTAAGTGGCTGGTCCACTCCCATAAGTGACTGTGTTGAGTTGGAATTCTTGGATGCATTGACGTGGATTATCTCTGTAGAGAATACGATGATAATCACGATCTTCAGGATGAAGAAAGATTTGGCGGAACATTTTTTCAATATCTGCCGTATAGACATAGGCGTATTTTCTCCATCTTGTTAGGATGTTCGGTAGATCCTGTTGGAGCTTTGGTCCTGTGTGGAGGAGGTTGTTGAGAGATAGTCCTGAGTTGGTTTTGGCTGATCCATCGAAGACAACTCGTGTTTTTGTGGTTGTACTGTCAGCCTTGAAGACAGCATGATGTGGTAGGAAGTACACCTTTTCGGGGGGACCGGTGTAATTGGGAACCGCTGTCATGTGTCCAAGTTCCAGATACTCTGTCATGAACTTGGAATAGGACTTCTTTAGGTCTGCATTTGCGGCAAATTTCTTCTCCATTGAGAGGAAACGTGCGAGTGCTTGGTTCCTGGATTCTCCAAGCTGGGCATTTTCTATATTTTTAAATGGAAGGCGGACCTGATATTGTCCATCACTGCCTCTAAGATGAGTGCACTCGAAGTGCTCCTCACATTCGGTATATTCTTCGATTGTGGCTCCGTCTCCAGTGTCCATTTCCCAGTAAGCTCTGAGCGATTTATCAAGATCTGCGAGTGAGATCATGCTGATGACTTCTCGGTGTTGTCCCGGATTGAGTGTATTGCCCAGGATTATCCACCCAAGGCCTGTTTCTTGAGCTACCAAGCCGCTTGGGTCACGTTTCAAATCAGTTCTGATGATTTGAGAGTAGATTTCAGTGCCGAGAATGAGGTCTATATGGCCTGGAACATTAAACTTTGGGTCGGCCAATGTGAGTTTCTCAATTCTATGAAGATCGAAACTGGAGCTTATGGGATTTGCTGGCAAAAATGAGGATAGTTTTGGAAGAACTAGTGCAGTGGTGTTCCACTTTTGGTCTGAAGCCATGCGTGGAGAGATAATTATGTCAATTGCAGCCTTGCAAGTCCCTGCATTGACTTCTCCGATGCCTTTGATATTGATCATGAGCTTCCTTTTAGGAAGCCTCAGAATTTGTGCAGCACTCTCTGAGATGAATGTCTCGCCTGAGCCGGTGTCCAGGAGAGCACGCATGAGGTGCCAACCACCGTCACGGGCTTGAATTTTGAGTTGGGCAGTGGGTAAAATGACGGAGGCGGATTTGCTGTACATGGCTACTGTCTCGGAGGCGTCTTCAACTTGAGCCTTTGTAGCTTGAGATTGTGCAGCAAACTTCTTGTTTTCGAAGTGTAGCAGTGTATGATGCTTTTTGTTGCAAGTAAAACAAGTCTTCTTGCTCTTGCATTGGTCTTTTTTGTCGTGGTATAGGCAGTTGAGACATAAGTTCTGATCTTTTGCAAACTGTGTCCGGTCATAGGGACTGAGTTTCTTGAACTCAAAACATTTGATCAGTGGATGATTTCTGCCACATTTTGAGCAGTTGTCTTTAGCAGAAGTGATATGGAAAGACTTTTTCTTGTCTTTAGATTGATGGCCATCCTTGGGACTGGTAAGTAGAACTCTATATCTCTTCATGAGAAACTTGAGGAGCTCTGGAATGGTTGGAACAGCTGTTATATCGGATATGTTTTCCTCGAAGGCCTTGTTTGAGTCTAGGTCAAACTTTTGAATGGCGACAGTGACGAGGATGGGGTCCCAAGTGGAGATGTCATAGCCAAGATTCTTTAATCCGGCTAAACTGGAGTTAATAGCATCGTGGAGATGGATCACGTCGTCCGCGGATCCAACGTTGAGTTTTTTGTGATAAACAATTGCGTTCATATAGTTGGTGACCATCTGTCTTTGATTGTTGTAACGCGCATTGAGGATTTGGAGAGCGCTATCGTAATTAGCGTCAGTGAGAGAAAAATGCGCGAGGAGTTGCTTTGGTTGTCCGTCTAAATAAGTAATCAAATAGTGGAGTTTTTGCACTTTGCTGATATATGGGTTGCCGTGGATGACACTCATAAAGAGCTCGATAAAGGCTTGCCATTCTTCATTTTTGCCCGAAAACTTGTGTAGCTTTACAGGAGGCAATTTTGGAAGAGAATTGGGACGAATCCAGTCCTCTTGATCAGTGATTTGATCAGTGGATGAAAGTGCATCGAGCATTTGGCGAAGTCGCTGCCCATTGTCATTAGGTGGTATCGGATTACCATCATTGTTTTCATTGTGTGAGTCTCCCGCGGGAATGTCGAGAGGTTTGGGCTCTGGATTGGGCTTTGCTTGAAAGTCCGTTGTCATGGCTTTTTCAATGAATGATTTCATTTTTTTATATGAGTCTTTTCCAAGATCATATGTGAACGAAGTGAAGTATTCATGATTCTCATCAGCTGATTGACGAAGCTGAGAGTCATTTTGGTCGAATTCTTTCCAGATTGTCAAGAGTTTGTCGAATTGATCCTGATGATAAGAGATGCCTTTCTTGGCACGACGAGTGGGGCCCTCTTTTGTGAATCTGTCACGAATCTCTTTGAGCATAGAGAGAAGATCAACTTGGCGAGATACTGCGTCATCAATATTCATGGTGGAAAAGTGCAGTGATTATGTGGCAAGCAGAAAGTGTATTTATTTGTTTTTTCAAGCGAATACAGGCTGCTTTTTGGACAGTTTTCGAATGACTGCTTTGAGCTGACGCAGCCTGACCTGTCGTCCGCCCCTTTTCCTGCCCTTCCTCTGCTCTACTCTGGGAACTCCAAGTGGTAGCAGATTGCGGATTTGATGGAGGGATGTGTCACCAGGAACAGTGATCGTGATGGACCGTCCGTGATCGATGGCCCTGGATGGCTGTTGCACAGGAACGATGTGTCGCTGCTCGAGGACTGGACGCTCAGCGAGGAACGGCTCGTATCTCTGCGGCTTGGGAAGCTGAGATTTCCTGGTCAGAAGACGCTTCGGAGGCGCGATGGTTTGGCGATGCTTTGGGACTGATTTGGGGGGTTCCAATTTGTCCGTTTTCTTGACGTCTTCTTCAATTTCCAGGGGTGAAATCTGCAGCAGCGGAGGATGATTCGCCTTATCAAGCTTCGGGATGCGGAATGGAGCTGGCGGCTTGGGCGTGAGTACGATCTCTCGGGGTGCAATGGTGCCGTTCCTTCGACGATAATCGTCTAGGGTGATTTTCTTGCGTGGAATCTTGGGGTGTGCCGGTTGATCCACACGACAAGAGTTCTCTAGCAGCCACTGCTTGACAAGCCGTTGAGTTTCCTCAGATGATAGCTTAGGGCGTTCCTCACTACGATGTTTCTCCTTGGGGCGTAAATCCTTGGAGAGTGAAGCGGGTTGCTTCTCGATGGATTTCAAAGCGGTGTGCTTGGGAGTTGAAGCGGGGCGCTTCTTGGCTGAATGTGAAGCGGGGTGCTTCTCGGTGGGATGTGAAGCGGGGTGCTTCTCCGTGAAATATTCTTTCACTTTGGGACGCTCCTGTCTGGTGCGTGGATTACGGTGGTCTTCCTTCTGATGACCACTCTCGGGAGGCTGAACGTCTGGAGTGACAGCCCTGGATGGGGTTCCTTGCGATGAAATGTCGCTGATGTTGCTCACTGTAATTGATCGATAGTGAGTTTATGATATGTTACGATGACTCGAAGGACCATGTAAAGTTACGATGGCTCGAAGGACCATGTAAAGATTCTCTATCGGCTTTTTTAGAGAATTACTTTGCTGGAGGAAAGTCGCCTCTCGATTTCTTCAAGAGGTCCCCTTGCTCCCTCTAGAGAACAAAGTATCTTCTGCAACAGTGCAAGGCGCGTCCTGTATGGACTAAAATGCCTTCGGTCAACGGCAATTTAATGCCACCGGGCTTAAGCAAGAATGCTCCCTGGTGAGTGGCGACCACCGGTGGTGCCTCCGATTTGCACTGGGCTAAGGTTTAGCCTCAGAAAATACTTCTTTCTCTACTGCCGCTTTTACTGGAGCTCCTTGAAGAGGAGCCGCTGGTAGAGGCAGGGAAAGAGCCGACTCTGGCCGCTAATATGAATGGCAAGAGTGCCGCTGATATTAGCCAGAGACTTAGCCGCTGAAAGAAGCACTGGAGGTGCTGCGGACAAGGCTAAGTGGTCCTGAGAAATCGCAAATATTAATGGAAGGGAAGCTTACTTATTGAAAGCTGCTGGATTTCCATGCGAAGTCTGATTTATTCAATGCATTACACCGTCTTTTATACACAAAATTCTTATCCCTACTTAATTAATTCGGCGACAAATTGTAATATCGACAAATTCAAAGTGACAAAAGAAGTGACGAAAAGTGGTGGCGAGAAATGCACCCGCTGCATTTTTCTGAATGTGGGTCATCGAGTGTGTGACTCATATGACTTTATATGGAGATTAGATTATTTGATTTTTCTCCCATTTATCTTATCTTATCAACAAGGATTCAGTCAGGACTTGATCCTTGTTGTGGTTAGTATCTAGTGTGCTGAAATATATTCGGGTTTTCGCGGTGGAAATGGCATATTTTACACCGCCGTGCAAGGGGTTAGAAATGGTACTATTATTTTCTAATCTAGCTGAAATTTGAAACCTTTTTTACCTAAACCTGGCGATTAAGATGTATACCTGGGCGGCCGTGGTGCAGTCGGTAGAGAGCCAGACTGAGGACATCACGGTCGTGTGTTCGATCCCCATCACTTGCAAATGATCGAACACAACAGATGCGAAAAATATTAAGCCTTTCAATGGCAAATATAAAATTCCAGCCCAATTTAAGGTTGCTGTTAAATGTTCCAACTGAAGTAGAAACTTCTGTGGAAGTGTATTTCGCATCTGTCCTTACTTATAGATGGGCACACTACCAGACTGGTGTCGCTTGTAAATAGGCGATATCGTCTGCAAACACGCCCAAGGCCAAGCTCTGCTAGTCTGTGAATTTGACTGGCTCACTTGTTGAAAGCCTTGCCCTCTGAGTGGGAAAAAATCAGAGGATAACCGGGGGAGAGGGACGACATAAATAAAAATAAGATATCAATGAAAGTCACAGGCCAAAGCTGTACCGTCTGAAAGGTAACTGGATGACTGGTTAGCTTTGGATCTTGGCCCTTAAATGGGAAATTTTCCTGGGGATGCATAAAGGGCCCGTCAGATGGCCTGGATGCCGTGGAGCAAGAATTTCTTGTACCACCCCCATTTCTAATCTAATCTAATCTAAGATGTATACCTATTACTTAAACTAAATTTGCTTGGCCTGAGAATGTTAGAAATAGTAAAAAATAGTGTCTCAATTTCGGACTTAAATCTAACATTCATTTACTGCATGTTTCAACCGGAACATCTGGGCTCACGGATATATGCAGCGATTCTCAAGGAGGGGATCAAGAAAGCTGAAGACATCAGCGCTCAGAACACTGAACTAGGCTGGATGCTCATGGGTGCGCATAAGCCAAAAGAAATTCACGTCATCAGCATGGTGGCTACAACAACGGAGAAATTAATGACACAGGGGACTTAGATCAGGAGATTAAGCCCGTCAAGGAACAGCATGGATGCGAAAAGGAGTTCGTGACCGTCTTGAAAAGGATCGAGGCGACGCTGAACTCGATGTCCCTCTCACCAGCAGTTGGTGATTCAGCCGATCTTGCGGCCCTGATGCCGGGAGATTTCCTCATCGGAAAGCAATTGATGGCCCCGCCCGAGGAGGAGGTGGTGGAGGAAGAGCCCACCTGGAAGTGGAAAAAGGTTACAAGGTTACACCGGTCTCTAGGAAAAGGTTGGTCAAGAGATCAGCCACAACAGCGGCATCCTGAAGACGATGGAGTAAACCGAGTAGTGGAACTCAAGACAGAGGACGGATCGAAAACGCGCCCCATCATCAAGATTGTGAAACATCCAGTTGATCAGGCGACCAACGAGGAGGCGGCTGGGAAACACCAAACTGAAAGCAACAGCAGGACAATTCGCACTTCGAGATGTTTCCGTGTTCCATGGAAATCAGTCCTATTGTTCCTACTTCTGACGCTACTGACGTTTGGCGCAGCCTGGACTCATAATTACAGTACATTCGAGCCACAGACTGGGCTCTATGTCGAAGGTTTAGGAGTCAACGACGAGGCTTACAATGATGTAGCCGACTTGATGTAGCCAATGTGTAGGCAGGACACATCGGCGAATCAGTATAACATGCTTCTATGCGCCAAGGTGGACCAAAGCGTTGATCAAGTGAACAGCAAGCCATCGCAGTACACTGAGAAGATTAATGAAATGGTTCAACTGACAGCGGACCTACAGCGTTGGAACGCAGCATCAGACCACAACCGCGTAAGATTGGAGGTACGGCTTATGTACACCGCCGCTAGCGATCACTCGGAAGAACTCGACGAAGGTTGGGAGCGACTCTCGAGAGCAGAAACGGGAAGAGTGAGTCTTTTAGACTTTTCCTCACGCAAGACTTTGGCGGGGATCACAAGAAGAGCGTTAGCAAAGATTGGTACGGGTTATCAGATACTCACGGTTCCGACGACAATCGTCGAGCTCATTCTGAAGAATGAGAACATCCACGTGCACGGCAGTCTCCGGATACTGGAGAAGAGCAGCTGCCAGTTTCTGCACGTAAATCCCATTCCAGCACGGCTGTAGAAGGGAACATTTTTTGTACCTGACCCAGGAACGGAGACGTCGACTGTCGACTACAACAGCCGGAGATACTTCACCCTTCACCATGAGGGATGCACTCAGACGTTGCAGCAAGCGTATTTATATATGCCACATGCGGTACACAGTCTGAAGGAGCAACCGACATGCGTGATTGATGAAATATCAAGCAGGTTCCCGAGGAAGCCCTGCAACGTCACCCTGCTGGAGTTTGAAGGTACACTCCAACCGATCACTGGAGATTACGTGGAAGCCAGGAGCAGGAGCTCCGGACAGAAGCGATCTTGGAAGATCCACCCAACCCCTACAGCAACGATCCTAGGAACGGTCATCCTGATAGGAGCTTTCCTGGCAGGTGTCACTTGGAGACGACAACGCGTGAAGCAGATCAGGGACCAGAAGAACGATGAGGACTTAGCTGAAAGATTCAACAGGCTACTAGAGGCAAGAGCATCGCAGCCATCTTCCAGCGCGGTCCCCGGGCAGGATGTTCATGAGAAATGAACAGGGTTTATTTGTGTTAATTTTGTATCAATAATTCCCATCTTATAATTCCCATCATAATTAATTTTAGGCTAACTTGAACAGCGGGGACGACCCACGCTGTGATCAGTTTTGCTGATCTAGTAGTAAGGGCGGAGAGTTCTCCCACTCCCGCCGTTTACACTTCTTCCCTCAGGAGAAGCGTAAACAAATTTGCAATATATTGAGACGCGGGCGACAATTAGTTTCAGTTGTCTTATCGCGCTGCTCAAGGAATCAGCCTTTTTGGCCGTGCATAATAACCCATTTTTGGACGATGCAGTAATCGAGCTTCGCAATTGGCTTCCCCATGGTCAAGAGACCATCGTTCATCTCTTACGGCAAGAGCCGGAGAAATAATTTAATATAGGCTGGAGCCAGTTTTCTATGTTGTTAAAGTCATGTGATAGAATAAGTTAGTGAATTAAAGTAGGTTAAGTGTTAAGTGCAATCAAGTGTTTAATTGTTCACCCTCAACCCTACAAAGGAACTCGGCCGCGATCCATTCGCGCCAGTCACCTTTGGTTAAAGAGATTACATCCCATTCGAGCGAATACTCGCTCGTGAGGTGCAATTTCCTTCCCCCCAAGAGAAGACCCAAACGAAAAGAGAGATTCCCAGGGTTTTCCTGAATCTCGCCACCAGCTCTGCCACACCGAGATCACTCCACCTTTTCTCGCTTTCATGGTCCTTCGAGACCACGGAAAACCCAAGTCTTTGCTGTCGTTTAACGTCTTCTTAAATTCGACGAATTTTATTCCCCCAATTTCCTTGCGAAAACCTTTATCATTTGCTCGAGCGCTCAAAGAGTTTGCGCAGAGGGATAAAAATTCATGCCAAGAGGCGCATTAATTTATTATTATTAGAGCAAAAAATTTCTTAGGGCCTGACCCTCTTACAATTTGCTGATGAGAGACAAAAGAAAAAGTGGAAAAACAGAGACTAAGAATCGACAAAATAAAGAAAAGATTTCAAATCGTTTAGCTATTGATTATGATGGGTCACTGACCAGATCAGCAGCCTGAAAGTGCTTCCTGATGCCCCCCACGGTCTCGCGCGCCTCACGCGGGAGGGCATTGTAAAGCGAAACCCCCCGGACAAAGAGAGTACGAAAAAAAGTCTCATCATTAAGATCATCAAGAATCTGGAAACACTCCTGGAGGAGGTAAAGGACTTGGAAGTCCAGGCTGGAGGAATTAATGCACAAAAAACATCGACGGAAGAAGCGCGTATAATTTCAATAACGCGTCATCGTGGGCACGAAAAAATTTGGCCGGCTCGGCAAATAACTTCACTGCCACATCGCGCGCGTGCATTTTTCTCTTCGCGACAGTATATTTTTTTGCATACACGCTATTCGTAAGCCATGGACACCACGGTGATTTTAGCTGAATCTGTGGCGCGCGCAGCAGATATGGAGCGCTTATGGAAAAATTTCAAAAAAGAGGGGAACAGGAAAACTGCGGATTATATTGGAAAAGCATTGGATAAGCTCCAGAAGCTTTGGGACACCATCTCCACAAATCACGCGATTCTCGTGGAATATTTGGAGCCTGACAACCAATATTTTCGCACCACTCTTTTTGAGGACATAAAAGCGTTTCACGAGGAGGCCCGGGAGGGCATGTCAAAGGCATATCAGGAGATGTGCAAGAGTGTCATTCAGGATTCAGAGGACGACTCTGATGGCAAAGTCCCGACATTGCCCCGCGTCAATGATAAGACACTAAAAGAGTCCCAGGGAGATTTTTTGCGTTTCACAGAGGCCGAGGAGGCTGACAAGTACAAAAAAGTGATCACAAAAAAGAAAAATTCCCATAAGGAGAAACCATTGGAATGGAAGGATTCTCAATCAGGAGGATCAAGGAGCAAGCAGGACCGCTCCAAGTCAAATTTCCTTGACGACGAGGAAAATGACGATATTTTCCGCTCGGCGGAAAATGATTCAGACCCTTTCGTCCTTCAAATTGGAAGAGGGCAAATGTTGCGTATGGTCATGGATGAGCTGAAGCGAGAGAACAAGAGGCCAAATTTGCCGCCACTAAAGGTGCCCATGTTTAGTGGAAAAACCAGTGAGTGGCGCGGATTTTTTGAAATGTTTTCTCACGTTATTCACAACGATCCGAACCATTGCGATACGGACAAGATGTCGTATCTTCTGTCCTACCTGGAGGGGGACGCAAAGCGGTTAGTGAGTCACCTTTCGCCTACAGGTGATCACTACAAAGCGGCGCTGGACTTGCTAAGAAACAGATATGATCACAAAAGGAAGACGACCTTTGGTTATGTGAATCTGTTGCTCGACATCAGGAGAGTCGAATACCGCAGCGCCAAGGACATCGTTGACCTACACGACAGGCTCATGAAAGCGAGAAATTGAGTTGTTAGTAATTTCTCTGTCGCGGCAGAGCTGATGGTGAGATTCAGGAAGCTCCTGTAATCTTTCCTGCCGTTATTCCTCAATTGTGGGGATGAAATGCACTCTTCACGAGCGAGAGTTCGCGTCAATGAAAAGTGCAACTTCTAGGGGGACCAATTCAAATGGCGCGATTTATATCGCAGCCAAGATAAATTGGTACTGGGGACTCTATGATAAAAGAAACACTCACTCGTTCACTTTTTAACACTTAACCTACTTTAATTCACTAATTGATTATGAAAAATAAAAAGAAAAATAACAAAAAAATTAAATAATAAGAAGTAAAAAGGTGGCTCCTGCCTACAATTTGGCTCTTGCCACAAGGGATCTTCCGAGTACCGTTGGTCTCTATAGTGACTTGAGGATGGAGGACTTGGAGAGCGAAAAGACTTTGTATGCGTCTCCAATGACGACTTTAATTCGACTGATGCAAAAATGTACAATTCAACCTATCTCTTTCATATAAGTATTTCTGTCCTTTTTCTACATACACTACAATCCTCCCGACAATTAATTGAAGTTCGTATTTACAATAATTCATGATTTTAGACTATGTACAATTTTATAATTACATGCCAGTGGATTCCTACTACAATTCAATGCTTTCATTTAGAATTTTGATTTTGGATTTCCAATCTCTTACATTCCAACATAGCCCGTATTCTCTCGGATCTCCGTACAGGACCTCTTTCAATTCTGGGCTGTTTTCTTGTGGAAGTAATCTCAACATTAAACGGTTCCTCAACAGACTGAAGCCTCTTCCTCTTCTCGCAGTGATACTCCTCAGCTGTGCTTTCAGACTGTCTCAATGGTGTTAATCTCAATGGCAAACTCCCTGTATTACAATAGTACTTCTTCAATTGATTAGCATGGACCATTTTTATGTGACTATCTATACTAATCAAATATCGCAACTTTGACAACTTCTTCTTTATAATACATGGTAGCCATCGTACGATTGACTTTACGTGATTCTTATATAATACTTTTTCATTCTCGTTAAATTCAACTCCCTGCCCTTGACTATGAAATTCATTCTGTGATAAATCAAAACTGACCTTCTTTTTAGGATTTACATTATCAAATTGTGTCAAAGATTTGTATGAATAAATCAATTCATTTGGTGACTGGCTGGATGTTGAATTTGGACTGCTCCTGTAGTGTGATAGGAATTTTTGAATCTTTTGCTCGATCGACGTTTCCTTGCTGGTAAGGAGAAACTTCCTGAAAACCGTTTTAACAGTTCTTACACCGCGCTCAGCTCGACCGTTCGATGCTGGATGATACACTGGTGAATGATTCAATCTGATGCTTCTCTCCCCGCAAAATTTTTTGAATTCCCAACTATTGAAAGGAGGGCCGTTGTCGGACACGATTTCGTGAAAGAGCCCGAACATTGCCATCTTTGTTTCTAAGACACCGCACAGCGCACTCGCCGTAGTTGTGCTCATCGTTACAATGTCGATGTACTTACTGTACGAATCGACAATTATCAGAAACGTTTTGCCTCCAAAATAGAAGAAATCAAGATGAACTCTCTCAAAGGGACTCGAGCAATCTGGCCATTTCGACTCTAACTTTTCCCTCTTAACTGGAGCTGTTTGTTGACAAATGTCACAAGTCCTCACATAATCCTCAATATTTTTATCTATTGCAGGCCACCACACGTAAGATCTTGTCAACTTTTTCATAAGAACCATTCCCGAATGATTCTCGTGTAACATCTTAAGTATCGCTACTCTCATGGACTTTGGAATAAATAGTGGTTCCCCATAAAAGATGCATTGATCGTCGAGGGACAATTGTTTTTCATATCGCTTGTACTCTGCAGGAATTCGCCCCACAGACAATTCACCCAACAGTTTCTGTGATTCCTCATCTGACGCAGTAGCTTCTTTGATTTTCGCATAATCAAGTTTTATAGATTCCCCCAAAGAGACTTGATGCACTGGAATCGACTCAATTCCGTGATCTTCATTTACAGGCAAACGCGCATTTTGTAGATGCACATTTTTGTGCATCTACATTTCCCATTTTCTTGCCTGGACGATAGACAATTTTATATTGATACATAGACAGTATCACAGCCCACCTTTGTAACCTGGCTGCTGCCACGGAAGGTGTGCTCTTTCTCGGATTGAAAATCTCTTTTATAGCCTGATTATCTGTGACTATTGTAAAAATTTTACCGTACAGCTTCTTGTAAAACTTCGTGACTCCGAAAATTATCGCTAGACCTTCGCGATGAAGCTGTGAATAGTTTTGTTCATGTTCATTTAAGGTAGCAGACGCGAATTCAATGGGATGCTCCACTCCATTGACAATTTGGGATAAGCATGCTCCTACCCCATAAGGAGATGCATCACAAGACAAAACAGTTTCCCTGTTAGGGTCAAATAGTGTCAACGCCTCACTATTCAATAACATTTCTTTAGATTTACGAAATGCTTCATCACATTCGCGGTCCCAAATGAACGGTGTTCCATCTTTAGTGAGATTGTACAACGGACATAATACTGCGGACATATTGGGTAAAAATCTCCGATAGTAATTCAGAAGACCTAAGTAAGACTCTGTTTTGTGACATCTGACGGTGCTGGCGCCTCGACAATCGCCTTCATTTTGTCTAAATTAGGAAATATTTGGCCATCTTCAATAAAATGTCCCAAATATTTGATTGACTCGACCATAAACCGACATTTTTCGAGATTTATTTTTATCTTATGCTCATTCAACTTTGTCATGACTTGACCCAGGATCTTTTGGTACCCTTCACGTATTTCACTTGCTATCACTATATCATCCAAAAATTTTGATATTTATCAAAATTTTTTTTTGATGATTTTTCATGAGTGTTGCTCCGCTTCCGGTGTCCACCTCGAACCTCGCCAGAATGCCGCTCAGCTTGGCATCCCACTGTAATAAGTATCTTCGGATACTTAGGAAGTAAAACAACGAGCTCTCTTTTAGTCCGCGTTTATTTTACGTTCGTGGTCGAGTACAGTCCGTAAGAGAATGACATTATTTCTTATTGACCTAAACTCTATGGGCAACCAAAGTATTGCAGCGTTAGCTGTCTCTGAGGTGGACACCCTCATGGTGAACCTTGCTCAGTCTACTTGCGTCAATACTTTGCTGAATGGGATTCTTATGGTTAACCCATTAGTACCTCATTACACCTCCCTTATAAAAGAGGAAAAAAAATTTCTTTTGAATAAATTTTTTTTTTCAATCCCCAATTGTATACAATATTATGTTAATTTATACCTCATGTTTCCATTATTCAAGCAAAAGTCGTCAACAAATTCGTTTAGTTTCCTTAAATCAGTACTAAAATTATTATATATATTCTTTTTTTCTGTTCTTAATTATTATATGGTTTAGTTCTATTTTTGTGTACTAGACATTCCTTATTATTTATTCTTATAACAACATTAGGATCTTCATCCCGTACTACGCTATATGGACCGTTATAAACAACGTCTTGTTTTGATCCTATTTCATTTCTTATTAATATTAGCTGATTCTTATCGTAACTTATAGGCCTTTTAGATATATCATGTTTACATTTACGTTTTTCCTTACTTTTAACAAGATTTTCTCGAGCATCTTCTAATGCTTTTTGTAATCTAAACTTTAATTCTATCGGATAATTCTCGAAATTATACATTGGTTCTACTTTTGTGGCTAAGTTTGATGGAATTATGCATTGTTTGCCGAAAACCAATTCAAATGGCTGATACTTAGTTTCTGTATGTACCGTCGTATTGTAACAAAAAGACCAAAAAGGTATCCAATCACTCCAAGCAGTTCTGAAATTTTCTGATTGAATTCTTAAATAAGCTCCTAAAGCTTTATGAGAATTCTCAAGTGCACCAATACTTTCATGGTGATAAGCAGTTGATGTTATTTGCTTAATTTTCAGTAGCTTGCAACATTCTCGCATGATTTCAGAAATAAATTCTGTACCTCTATCCGTAGCTATTTCATTAGGAATTCCATACCGGAGTACAAAATTCGTTATGAAAGATCTCGCAACAGTCCCGGACTCTTTATTTGGCAATGCATAAGCTTCCACAAATTTCGTCAATTCACATTGTAGGGTTAATATGTATGTGTTTCCATTCGCATCTTTAGGTAATGGACCAACTAAGTCTAAAAACACTTTACTAAAAGATGTTGATGCTGTCGTAGTAACTGTCATCGGTTGTTTTACCGGAATTGAATATTTATTGCGCTGACAAGCATCACACCTTTTCACAAATTCATCTACGTCACTTTTAAGACCTGTCCAAAAGAAACGTTTTTTGATATTATTGTACATACGCGTTGTTCCTACGTGACCACTGGAGGGAAGAAGATGGTAATCGTTTAAAATCAATTGTCTAATATTTTTGTCGGATATACGTCTTGCCTTAGCTATTATGCAAAAACGGGGACCGGTCCATTTATAATCAGAATTATTTAATAACTTCTGCAGAACTTCAATGACATTTTCGTTCGTTTCCTTATGCACATTGACTTCTTTTATATTATGTTCTTCACATACGCGCGCTAGATCTCTCAACAGTGCGTCCAGACTATATAAAGTCAGCCACTTCTCGATCGCGGAAATATGCTCCTGGAGTTCCCTCGACGCAGTGTTAGGATTGGCGTGGGAGAATAGCACTGCAGTGTCATCTACATAGGTGGCTGTGGTGACATATGGTGACGAGGGCAAATCGCTAGTGAAGATTTGGTATAATACTGGGCCCAGAACACTTCCTTGTGGGACACCAGAGTTGATCTCACACAGTTTAGAGACTTCAGTTCTGTACCGAACTCTGAATTTCCGCTGATCCAGGTACGATTTAATTAAATTGTAGAACTGTAGTGGAACGACTCTTCTGAGTTTATGAAGCAGACCCTCGTGCCAGACCTTATCAAATGCCTGAGCTATATCCAGGAACACTGCCGAACAATATAATTTCTTCTCAAGGGCCGTTTGGATTTCAGAGGATATCCTGTGGACCTGCTCGATAGTGGCATGATTTCGTCTGCATCCAAACTGGTGATCAGGAATCACTCCCTCACATTCCAGAATGGGAGAAAGTTTCATCAGGATAAGCTTTTCACATACCTTTGACAATACAGGCAGGAAGCTTATTGGTCTGTAAGACGCAGCTAAATTTTCGTCCTTTCCAGGTTTAGGGATCATCGTGATTGTAGAGATTTTCCAGCACTGGGGGAAATGTCCAGTTCTCAGCACTGAGTTGACAATAAATGTGAGAACCATTATACATCGCACAGGCATTTCCTTAATCATCCGACCGCTCACTAGATCCCATCCAGGAGCTTTATTGGGCTTAATTCCTTTGATGACTGCTGAGACTTGTTTGGGCTTTATAAATGCCGTTTTTCGCTGGGGACAATCTGTGGCAGGAGTAGGAAGATCCGCGACGACCATTGGAGGGTTTGGAGTGAACACTTTACTGAGATGATCCGCGAATAAGTTTGCTTTTTCGTCGTCTCGCCTTGCCCACGAGCTATCAGGTTTGCGAAGAGGAGGATATGCAGCCTTTGGTTTTTTCGTGGATTTTACTGCCCTCCAAAGCGAGTAGTTCTTATCCGCAAAAGGGGAAAGCCCACTCAAAAAATGGTCAAAATTTTTCTGTCTTTCACACCTTAGTGCATTCTTTAGGATTTTGCAGAGCTTGTTAAATCGGGATTTCACCCTCGGGGATCTAGTAGATTGATATTCTCTTCTAAGAGCTCGCTTCTCCTGGATAAGATCTTTGATCTCTTGTGAAGTATGAACGGCTGAGTTTTTGGGCCGCGGAGGAGGTGTACAGATTTTGGCAGCACTAATCAGTAATTGAGTCAGTTCATTTACAGCAGCCTCAATTTCTTCTCCAGTCTTGAGTGATATTTTCATATTGCAGTTTGCCTCCAAATATCTTCTGTACTCATTCCAATCGGTGTCACTGTTAGTAAGTCTCCAATGTGCAGATTCAATGACTGGTTTTTTGGAGAGATCGATAAGGAATGGAGAGTGGTCAGATGACAAGTCAAAACATGAGGAGATTGCCACACATTTTAGGTTAAAGCCTTTTGTGACTGCAAAATCAATAAGATCTGGTGTTTTCTTAGTGTCGCTCGGCCAGTAGGTGGGCTCCCCAGTTGATAGGTAATTCAAGTTACCCCTTCTGATAGCTTTATAGAGCTGTCTACCTTTGGGGTTAATAAGCCTAGAGCCCCAAAAGGTGTGTTTGGCATTGAAGTCACCAGCAGCCAGAAATTGATTGCCCAGAGATGCAAAATAATGTGTAAATCTCTCCTCTTTCACAGCAAATCTTGGCGGACAATAGACGGCAGATAACGTGAACACTCCTCCATCTGTGTGTATCTCGACATTGGTTGCCTGGATATCTATGTGAGAGAATTTCGCCAGCTCGCAGTGACGGATTCCTCTGCGCACGAGAATTGCTGTGCCCCCATGAGCTTTTCCGTCCGGGTGTTTTGTATCATATGTGATAAATCCCCTGATGGCAAAATAGTTTTTCGATGTGAAGTGCGTTTCTGATATAATCATTAAATCTATGCGATGCTCCTGGAGAAACTTCTGGAGCTCAAGTTTATGCTGACTCAGCCCATTAGCATTCCATACTCCTATTTTTAAATTATCCATTTTAAAGGAAGTGAAACACCCATAGGGCAGGAGGCTATTTCCTACTGAGTAGGACTTCGATTTGCCAAGAGAGAGTCAAGATGCTCTTCTCAAGCAAAGTGTTTTTCTTGACAATCTCAACCATCTGAGATTGCAGGGTGTTCATGTTTTGCTGCATAAGTGTCATCAATTGAATGATCTGGGAGCTGTCAGGGGCAATCTGACTGACGTTTTGAGTGAGAGGCAACTGGCCTGAGATCTCACCACTCCGGGCACCCTTGAGGATGTTGGCAAAGTTTCTGGACTGAGAGTGGTTCATTGTGGGTACTAATAAGTTTGTACTCACAGTATCCTGAAGTCTCTGGGTGGCAATTCTGTTTGTTTGGTGCCTCCTCACGTTGCGGAACTCACGTTTTTGCCTTGGGTTGACTCTCTCGAGGAACTCTTTGTAGACTGGGCATCCTTTGTAGCCTGCGCAATGAGAACCACTACAGTTGTTGCATTTCCTGACTGCAGGATCATCACGTTTGTGGGGGCAGGATTTAGTTTCATGCCTGAAGCTGCAGATTGCACAGATAGTAGCCAGGCGGCAGAATTTGCTGGTGTGATTAAACTCCTGGCAGTTAAAACATCTCACAGGTTGTCTCCTCCTGTGAGGCTTCTCGAACTGGACGATGGTATGCAGCATTCGCGTGACACTGTAGATGGGATGAGGTCCTTGAAGAGATTTATCGCCGGGCTCCAGCTCAATCATGAAGACTCCGGTCTTGAAGCCATCTCTGCCCACAATGTTCGTGATTTTACGAGGCTTGAAGCCCAGACGAAGCAGTTCAAACTCTATCTCTGGGGTGGCCGTATCGGGGTGTAAGCCACACAGGGCTACCCTGAAGGATTTCTCGCTTTTGAGTTGATACGAGTAGAACGGAGTCTGACTTGTTGAGAAGCCACTTTGCACTTTACGATAGTCCGCCACAGTAGCAAGCTGGAGTTTCGCCTCCTGGCCGCCTTTCAGGACTTTTATATCGAAATTTGTTATGCCAAGGGATGACATGGTTTGACGAAGTGATATGACTTGTGAGCTTCCACGCACGTAGATGGGTGTAGGCTTCTCAGGGTTGGCATTGGTTGGCTGTTGAGTCTCATTTGATGGGCCGGGAGTAGGATTATCCAGAGCACTGAAGCGGTTCTTTGTCGGTATGTCGCCAGGGGGGTTGAATCTTGGGGAGGAGGTGCCTCCTTTAGGGCTCCTGCGCCTCTTTGGCGCCCGAACATACTTGTAGATGTCGGCACCAGTGATTGCCGGAGAAGACACAGGGTGAACATCCTCAGCTACGATGTCCTCTGTCACGGTGTCCTCCACCATAGGCGATGTTGGCTCATCCCTCGTTAGCCTCGAGGGTGGCCTAGGAGGACTCGCAGCTGGGCCCATTAGCGGTTGTCAGGACTACCAAATAGCCAGTCCGACACACCACCAGGACAACCAGCGTTGGATGTGTTTTGAGTTTGATAGTCGATTCCCAGAGCCCACGGAAGAGGTAGCAGGTTTCCGTGGTCCGGAGAATCTGAAATAAGTTGCCAAATTGGGCTCAAGCAAGAAAAACCAAATTATTTTCTGACTTTTTCTCGAGAGCTTTAAATTGTGTGTAACGACACTTGCCTGACATGAGATTTCAGAGTTTCAAATGCCTTTTCGCACTTCTCGTTCCATTCGAAAGCTACACCTTTTTTTGATAGTTGGTTTAAAGGGTATGCTATCTCTGCAAAATCTCTTATAAATTTCCGATAATAATTTGTGAATGCGACAAATCTTTTAGTCTCATCAGCATCTTTAGGCCGTGGAAAATTTTCAACAACATTCGTTTTCTCTGGATCCGGCATGATACCATCTTCCGATATAACATGACCTAAGTAAAGGATCTGCCTTTTTAGAAAATCACATTTGGATGGATTTAATTTCAGATTCACTTTACGAAGTCTTTCAAAAACACTTGTTAAATTTTGATTATGACTTTTTAAATTCCTACCAAAAACTATCAAATCATCTAGATAAACAAAACATTTTTCGTAATTTAGACCTGACATTGCAACAGTCATCAGGCGAGAGAATGCACTAGGGCTTATCTTTAATCCCATTGGCAATCTCTTCATCTGATACTGTCCTTTATCAGTCGTAAATGCTGTAAAAGGTCTGCTCTCAGGTGTAATTTTAAGTTGGTAATAACCCTGTGATAAATCTAAATGAGAAAAATAGATAGCACCCGACAATGAATCAAGAATTTCACTAATATTTGGAAGCGGAAATTTGTCGTCTTTAACTCTTTGATTCAACAATCTATAATCTATCACAACTCTCCATTTCCTTTCGCCATCTGGACCGGCTTTCTTGGGTACTACTAGTAATGGTGAGGACCATTCGCAACTGGCCTCCTCTATTATGTCATCTTGTAACATTTTTGTTACTTGTTTGTCAATTTCCTTTTTCTGTGTATGTGGTAACCTATACGGCTTCACATAGACAGGGGTCACATTTTCCTGTAGCTGTACTGATTGTTCATATAAATTCGTCGTTGTCAACTGATCTCCCGGTAGATGGAAAATATCAGAATATTTTATGCATATTCGCTTAATTGACTCTCTCTCACTATCGTGTAAATGGTCAAGTTTGATTTCCTACATTAATTTCACTACACGCTGGGTTTTAATTTTAGTTTCTCCAAATTGTATTACTTCGAAATCTTTTAAAGCGCGAATGTCTGGGGCAAAATTATTTAAATTTACACCTTCCTCTCTGGTATTTAGTATTTTAATGGGGACAACTCCATTTAGCGGACGGACAATGGCATTCGCTAAGAAAACTCCTTCACTCAGCTGATTTCCCAGTACAATACAATCTTCTTTCACTTCCTTGTTTACTTTACAATACGCTATCAACTCACAACGCGGAGGAATCATATTGCATCTGTGGTCATCCGAGTACAATGAAGTCACAAATCGTTGACCCTCGGAAGTAAATTCTAGACACATTTTTTCATAGTCAATGATTGCATCATATTTCTTAAGAAAATCACCACCCAGAATTCCGTCAGTGTCAGCTGCAATTTTGCTCAATAAAATAAAATCGTGCATAATGTTTACCTTGTCAAATTGTATTCCCAAAGTTATTGAACCTGCTGATGTTACACTGCCCGATATTCCATTTACTTTAATTCTTCTCTCTCTGTTTATATTTTTTGCTGATTTTACGCATATTTCCTTTATTGCGCTTATGGATGCTCCCGTGTCAATTAATAATTTAGCTTTTCTATTGTTCAAATATACATTAATATAATTCATTCCATCTGCTAGAAATATTGTTTGCGAGTTAGCGAAAAAAATTGATCTGCGGCTGCTCCTCCGAAGCTACCTGAGGCGCTTCCTCAGCCACATTAACCCGACGATTTTGATCATTTTGCTGGTTGCGATCAGTACGATAATTATTTCCTCTGCCTCTTCCAGCACCGCGACGCTCATAATTGTTTCTTCTGTTGGTGTTATTTGATCTATTGTTCCTGTCTGAGTAATTTCTACCTTCATTCCGATCTCCACGTCGGTTATGGTTAATATTTCCTCGATAACGACCTCGGAATCCTCGATTGCGTCCTCTATATCCTGCATTACGCGACGCCATGTTAATATGTTCTTCTTTAGGCTTTTCCTCATCTACTGCCCCCTGAATCGCTTCGCGAAGGGTTGAATAATCGCGTGCTTTCACGACCGTTCTCACCTCTTGTGATTTTAACCCATTAGCGAAAACACTGATTGCATTTTGCTCGTTTATAGGGTGTACGACTGCTTTCTGCGCGGAATCTCCGTTAGTTTGAGCAAAAGTCAACTCACTTAATAGTTTTTCGATTTCAGTACCGAAATCTTGAGCCGATTTTTGACCCTGTTTTTGATTTGCAAGTTTTAAAGCGATAGCTGTAGTTGATTTAGCAGGCAATAGATACTTTCTGATGTCATTTATCAGAGCTGTATTCGATTCATAGGTCGATTTCAATTTTAATTTAGCTGCGAAATTGAGTCGAGTTTTAAGAACGAAAGTGGTCAGTACTACGCGAGCATCTGCCGTTAATAGATTCGCATACATTTCTATTCCATCTATTATCTGACGAGTTACCTCTTCTTCACCCGTCATCACAGGAATCAACGCAGAGGCCGATTTGATATCGAAATTCATTGTGTCTAATTTCTCTGCTCTTCTTTCGTGTAAATCTTCAGATCTCCCTGTATTAATTCTACGGACACACTTGCTTGTGTATTCTGTGATAGATTCGAACAATTTTTTAACTTCTTCCAACGTTTCTT
Source organism: Phlebotomus argentipes (assembly GCF_947086385.1). Lineage (NCBI taxonomy): Eukaryota > Metazoa > Arthropoda > Insecta > Diptera > Psychodidae > Phlebotomus > Phlebotomus argentipes. Next base: position 49,862 of record NW_026776154.1, read on the forward strand.
CTGATTCATTCAATTCTACTCTAGTTTTTATCAATTGCGCGTCTTCGTATAATGTATTCACTTCATTTAGCAATTCATCTGACAATCTTTGTGATCTCTTGCAATGAATTCCATCCTTTTTCAATCTATCATAAACGATTTTTAACTTATCTTTGATGTCCTGGAGCTTCTCCATCTACGGCGAATATCGTTGTCTGTCTATTGCATTTCCGCAGCGTGAAGTGAAGTGAAGCTTGATGCGATGGCGCGATGACTGAAGACATATGCTGCGCTGATCTTGAAGGCTTGTCTGTCCGAATCACACGTAGCAGGGTTGATCTTAGATGGTTTGCTGGGTCTGCTGCCTCGGACGAGTCTTATGATTTTCCACTCACTTCCAGAATTTACGCCACACAATTTGAAGCATGAAGTTGACGAGTAGGGTAACGCCGATGGCCATTATCAACTCCTTGTCGGTGTATCCCTTGATGTCTGGTGATGATGAAGCACTGGCTGCGTTCTAAGCGCCATTCTGGACCAATGTTTCCCTCTTGTCCTCAGGACACGTACAAGTGCTGCCCATTGTCACTTTTATTAGTTGTTTGGATTTATTATTTGTGTTTTAGTTTCACTTGTTGCGTTGTATTATTAAATGGGGTTTTCTAGACTATTTCAGCATCTCGGCTTTTATCACTCTTCACGATTTGATTCACTTTTTCACTGTACAAACTGGCAGGATCGCCATGTAATAAGTATCTTCGGATACTTAGGAAGTAAAACAACGAGCTCTCTTTTAGTCCGCGTTTATTTTACGTTCGTGGTCGAGTACAGTCCGTAAGAGAATGACATTATTTCTTATTGACCTAAACTCTATGGGCAACCAAAGTATTGCAGCGTTAGCTGTCTCTGAGGTGGACACCCTCATGGTGAACCTTGCTCAGTCTACTTGCGTCAATACTTTGCTGAATGGGATTCTTATGGTTAACCCATTAGTACCTCATTACACCACAGCAGCGCCGGTGACACCTTCCTGGGCGTTGATTCACATCCCACGACGTTGATGTAGACGTGTCCCACTCGCCCTTGTTGATTTTCACCTGACGACTTGCGATTTCGGCAAACTTTGGACGTGTGCCCCTTTTTGCCGCAGACGAAACATTCCCAGTTCAAGGCAGGACACTCTTGAGGCTGATGCTTGGGTGATTTCCGTCCACATCGATGGCATGAACCAGAATCACCTGATGAATTTCCTCCGCCACGTGGTTGACTTCCACTGCGCAGACGAGACGAATTGCGTTTTGGTGATTTGCCTTTGTGGTTGGACTTCTTTTGTGCATTATCGGATTGCCTGTCATAAACTTTATTGACGGTGGTGCTCGGCTTAAGAGATAATTGCTCTCTCTCTCGCTCATCTCCCGATTACGCGCCAAATCAGAGCTATCAGCAAATGATTTTTTGTCATCCTCCAGAAATTTTTGCTGGATATTCTCGTTGGCTAATCCCAAGATAAGCTGATCGGTGAGAGCATCCTCTAATGCTAATGCACGTAATTCTCCCTTCTGCAGATTTGAGTCCGGAATATACGCACCAAATTGGCACGTGGCTGCCAATGTCTTGAGAGTCAATATGTATTCATTGATAGACTGACCCTCTTGCTGCTTCTCCTTGAAGAATTTGAACCTCCGCGCACGTTTATTCACCTTCTGCTCATAGTACTTTTCCAGAATGGCCATGAGTTCCTCAAATTTCTTCTCACTGGGCAGCAGTGGCGCGCACAGTGATGTGCATGCGTTGTGGACTTCTCCTTCTACACACGCTAAGAATGTAGGCACTTTCTTCTCCTCCGGAATATCATTGGCAATGAAGAATTGCGTAAGACAATCGCGGTAGTATTTAAAGTTGGTTCCTGGCGTATACGTGGATATACTGCCGATGTAACCTCCTTGCCGCGTGGCTGAATCATCACTTTTACTCATTTTAGTTTTAGGCCCACTCACTTTGGTCTTCACTTCAGCGTTCTTGTCGTCACTCATAAGTTTTATTTAATTTGACTAAACTTATTTTGATCCTCGTCGCCTGTGGAAAATCCGTTGGAGACGGCGGAATTTGAATTTATTAATGCCCACACAATTTCCCACAAGGGATTTTTGTGAGCCATCTTGGTTTTTTACGATCACTCCCTCATTGAATTTTTGTATGTGAAGACAGCGCGAATAAAGTGCAAAAGAAAACTCCTAGTTTAGTGATCTTGCGTGAGAAAAGATTCTAGTGAAGAAGTGGATTCATCTGCCAGCCTTCTGAGCTGCAGATTGAAGGTGGAATTCAAGTTGTCCAGGAAGCGGATAGCTGGAAAGAAGGCGAGAAGCAGGCGGCGAGACATAACCTCAAGAATTTGTCCGGAAAGCATTTCCGCGAGCCGAATTGAGACTCAGGGCATATTCTAATGGCTTATGTTCTCCTTCACAGGTAAAGAGAGATTGATAATCAACATCCTCACGTCCTGTGGATTGGATTCTCATGCGGAACTTGTTTAATTATTAGGTAAAGAGCGATTGATAATCAACATCCTCAAGTCCTGTGGATTGGATTCTCATGCGGAATTTGTCTATTCATTAGGTAATCCACATCGCCACCCAGTAAAAACAGCCACGATGGAAAACCGCGGGATTCCCACCGGTCGGTCCCTTGTTCCCCAGTGGATTTTTGAAGGAAACCCCCCTCGGGATTCCCTCACATTTTTATACACAAATTTGTATGGAGCCTGTCCGCGGATATCCACTGGTTTTTCAATGGGGACTCCTGGAGGGAAGTCAATGGTTTTTCCACATCTCTTAAGCCCGTAAAAGAAACCTCTTAGGCCTCTTTTCAATGGTTTTTCAGTGGATTTTTCGCGGGGATCCCGCAGGAGGCTCCATTGAAAATCCTTCAGGGATGAACAGGACCCAAAACGATGGATTTTCAATGGACTTTCCTGCAGGAATCCCTCAGGAGGGGTCCATTGAAAATCCTTCAGGGATAAAAAGGACCCAAAACGATGGATTTTCAGTGGACCCCTACTGAGGGATTCCTGCAGGAAAGTCCACTGAAAATCCATCATAAAGTGAACCTGTAGTTAGAATATGGCGCGCTTCGGACCAATTTTTCGAGGTGGCGCTGTGATTCACAAAATGTACATGGTGATGTCACACAGGGGAATTTCACAACATTATAAATGGGACTTGGAATTTCACCAAGACATTTTTAAGCACGCAAATAAGTCCTTTTACACGCTTATTATAATAAAGAACTTGGTGCAAGGATGCTTCCACGGTACAGGATGAATAAAAAGGGGGAAAAAGTAGTTTCCGCACCGGAAATACGCAGATTTTTGGAAAAGTTGTTGGAAAATATTTTTCACAACATTTTTTTCTATTGCCGAAATTTTCATTGCTTGTCAAGGATATCAATGTAAAATCATCGAAAAACTGTAAATATGCGTTCCCCAGAACCATATTCCCTAAATATTAAGGATAAAATGTGTGTTTTTTTCCCACCCACTTTTGACAGCTGCCATCTTGAAAAACAATCTCCGAAAAATAGGCAGTTCAGTCATTGCGGAGTGCCCTGCGGGATTCCCGCGATGATCCCCAATGCAAAATCCCTCATCTCAAAAGGCCGGGCAAACAATGGATTTGTCCATCAAAAATCCAGTGGATTTTCACTGTGCACAAACCCTCATCTCAAACAGTGGGCAAACAGTGGGCTTGCCCTGCGGGATTCCAGCAAGAATATCTAAGGCCAAATCCTTCATCCTTAAGGCTGGGCGAACAGTGGACTTGCCCATCAAAAATCCAGTGGTTATCCACTGGATTTGCCCATCAAAAATCCAGTGGATTTTTGATGTCGACGGGTGAATCGAATACTATGAAAAGTCGAATTTTCATAGTTTACGTCTTATGTATTTTTGGAAAGCCCTTGACCTGTTCTGTCACTAAAAAAAATTTGAGACTTCTATCTTAAGAGGCAATACTAAGAAATCTACTTTATCCGAAAAGCACAAATGTAGAAATTTTTCTTGCGCTGCGGCGTAAATTATGGAAAGTCAACTTTCCATAGTTTACGCTGTACATTTTTTTTACATCCGCGTGAAAAGTGGTTATTTAATAAATTTGGAATGAGACATTTTCATCACATTTAATAGTTATCCTGTATACTTTGTGACATCTTCTATCCAAAAATTTATTTTAAATAATTTACGACACATCACCTTATAACAAATGAACCAGTAAACAATGCCGCGATACTGTAAAATTAGTGAGAAGAGAACGACAATATGCCGCCTAAGTTAAAATCTCAGAATTTAATTTCAAATTCTTGGTAATAATAAGATATCGGAAACTTGTTTCTGGCATTTTGATGAAATTCACTATACAAAAGGTTAGTTTGCAATCGAGCATCAAGCAGTGAAGTGCAAAAGTGGGACGTTAAGATAAATAGAAGACAGAAAAAAATTATGTTAGAAGATGAAGAGTCGATTGGTGAGTACAAAAGAAGTCCTTTTAATTTTTCTTCTATGTTTTACTTTTATATTTATTCATTCTTTATAGCATTGGCTGAGGAATTAATGCAGTCATCTTGCCCTACGTCTCTTGTTAAAAGCAACTCTCTCGATTTGTTGAAAGAGTACGAAGGTAATAACTCAAATTCCTTATTATTTGATATATTTACAAGAATATTTTATGTCTTTTCTTCAGCTGAACTCGTGAATTGAAATATCAATTTTCTGTGTCATAACTTCTTTCCTTTTATCCTAAATTTTCAGATAAGGAGTTATCGTCGAAAGATCAGGACTCTGATTCGGCCGAATATGCTGAGCGCCACAATCAACTTTCTTCACCAGATCTTTTCTTTACTTTTAATGAGAATGACATCGAAATGATCAACGGCGTGGAAAGTTTGGACACTGGCATGGAGAATGTTGATGACGAGATGAAAAATGCGGACACTAGCATGCAGAATGTTGATGATGAGGAACTCCCGAGGATTCGTACAAGGAAAAGGCTAGTCAACCGCGAGATTTGGAAAGATAATCGCCGATTCGCTCAAAAAAAAATTGCCGGGAAATCCTACATCAGCCGGAATGGGACGATTGCTGAACCCAAAAAGATCCGGACTTCTTGCACAAGTACGTGCCGTTGGAAGTGTTCAGAAAAATTCACAGAAGAAGATCGCCAGAAAAATTTCCGCGCTTATTATAATTGCCCGAGTGCCACAAGTAAATGGCAGTTTATCAGAAGCCATTGCACAAAAGCCAATGTGAAATCTGTGAGAGTTTCAGAATCTAGACGACAACGACGTCCATATACATACAAGTATTATTAATAATAATAATAATAATAATAATAATAATAATATTTATTTTACACTCGAGCCTTTATAAGTTGACTACAGTTAAGTGTTCGAGTGGCGGCTGCCGCCGTCATTCACCACAGCCTCAACGGGACAAAACGGCAGAAAAGTCCTGCATCATTGGCTGATTTGTCCCATAATACTTTACAATAATTTAGTTAAAAAGACTTAAGTGTTTAGGTACGAGAAGCATGGCATGATCAATACATAAATAAAGGATCTCGAGAGGTTTGTTAGCGGCTTAAAGTCCGAAGACTTTGTGCTGCCGCCAACAGAGTTTGGGTTTACTACACTAATTTTTGTGAATGAGACTGTATTGGTAGTGCCACAAGCGCCCAGGGAAAACTCATGAAAACCACGAAATGTCTGCATCATGTTAACCGAGAGGGGAGTAAGTCTTCATCAAACCTCTTCCAGAGGATTTCGCGTAATTTTTTCATGAACAGGAACGAGCAGCTTATGTCTTTTACCTCCGGAGGCAGTGCATTGAATAGGGTCGGAGCGCGGTACTCAAAAGTCCTTTTGTAGAGCTCAAGTCTAGGCCAAGGTACAGGAACCTGAATACCTCTTCTATCTAATCTTTGTCTACGCGATGTAAGATATCCTCCTCTCAGAAAAAACAACTTTATGCACCTGTACTCATAGAAATACTGCAGGGGCATGATTCTCCATTCCTGGAAAACTCCCCTCACCGATTCCCATCTTTTCTTTCCCATCAGTCCTCTCAGTGCCTTGCGCTGCACAACCCCGACTACATTCAAGATTGTCGCGCATGCCCCTCCCCAGTTTGTCAAGCCATAGGACAGGCGACTCTCCACACAAGCCTGATAAAAGTTTTTCTTGATCCCCTCAGGGCACAGCGTCGACAGATCATAACACCCTCTTATTATGGGAAAAAGTGATGTCTTCAACTTATCCACTTGGGGCCTCCAGCTAAGCTTACAGTCTATTTCCACTCCCAAATATCTCGCACTCTCTACCACAGGGATCTTTATGCAGTGCGCGTCGCACACCCCCACACCACACCCGCGAGAATGAGACCTTATATGAGGAATGCGAGACACTGTGTCCGATGCCCTAAATTGCACCATAACGCTCTTGTCACTCAGAACCATGAAATGAAGATCCATCCACTCCCTGATTCTGTTCAAGTCATCGCGCATCATGGATTCAACATCCCCCCATGTCGGTCCCACATATGTGATGGACACATCGTCGGCATAGGCCACGACATCTCCCATCAGCTGAAGTTTGCAGAGATCATTTATGTAGACAAGAAATAGTACAGGACCCAAAACACTACCCTGAGGAACACCACACGAGACACCACTCTCCCCACGCACTCTCACCGCCTGCTCTCGCCCACCCAAGTACGACCTGATAATATCCAGACTGTGCCCCCTGAAGCCAAGGCAATTCAGCTTTTCCAGAAGAATCTCGTGGTTTACTGTGTCAAAGGCCTTTGATACGTCGAGAAAGAGACTCGCTACACATTGCCCGTCATTAACTCCCCTGTGTATTCTGGCCAGCACCACCTGTAAAGCCTCCTCAGCCCCTCTTTCCCTTCGGAATCCGTATTGATTCTCACTTATGCAATGGTGTTTGTCCAGAAAATCGACTACTCGACTTTTCAGCAGTTTTTCGAATACTTTGGCCAAGATTGCCACCAGTGATATTGGACGATAGTTACACTGCTCTTCTCTTTTCCCTTTTTTAAATATTGGAACTACCACGGCTTTTTTCAAACATGCGGGAAATAATGCGTCCCTTAGGCAAGCGTTGAAAAGCGAGAAGAGGATGTCCACAACATGAAATGAGATTTGCTTTAATAAGACTGCTGACATACCATAGATATCTAGCGACGTTTTATTGGCCAATGAGCGAATTACTTTAAGGATTTCACCTCTTGCAATCGGAGTCAGAAAAACATTGGACTCATTTGAGTGAAAAGGAAATCGCTCCGCAAGGTGGGAAATCACTGGGATCCTCAAATGACGTGTCAACTCTTCCGGAAGGCCAACAAAGAAATCATTAAACGCATCAGCAATCCTGGCAGCCGATGACAGGCGTTCTCCCCCACACACTATCTCTTCAAGCTCCGATCCAGATTTTTTAGTTCTTCCCGTAATATCATTTATAATTTTCCATTGCGACTTGGGATTCTTACGCATGTCATGACAAAGCTTTGTGAAATATTCGCTCTTTCTCTGCTTGATAAGCCGCTGAAGTTCCTTCGTGAGCTTCAGAGCCAAGGACTTCAGTCTCGCACAGTCCGGATGTCTTGCCGCGCGCACACACACCCTCTGCTTCCTCTCCACCACCCTCAACAAATCCACCGTCATCCAAGGTTTCAATAACTTCATCCCTGAACCCCCACCCTGATTTCTACTGGTCATCGCATCGCTGATGTGGAGAGCCATTCCCTCGCAGAACAACTCAAAAGCAAGTTCAGGATCTAGTGCACAGGATTGCAACACCTCAGTCCAATTTTCACCCAGCAATTTATCTCTTAATGCACTATGATTCAATGTTCGAGAGGAGACCGTTCTTGAAGCAAAATGGCCAGCACACGCTGTCGTGAGATCAATCCTTACCAAGGAATGGTCACTGATTCCCAAATGATAGACCGAACAATCGACACTGAGTCCAGGTGGCCCTCGTGTGTACACATGGTCAATACAAGTGCCGCTATTCCCATATATTCTTGTCGGCTCATTAAAAGCCTGCGTGAAGCCATGAGACAAGATCGTGGTGAGCAAATTATCCACTTCTCTAGTGTTCACAAGTGTGTTCACATTAAAATCTCCCGCAATACACATTGTGCCGTAAGGACTCTCAGACAAAAGCTCCTCAAGTTCAGCAACAAAAACTCCCGTCGAGATTGACTGCAATCTATACAAAACCACAAAGGCAATTTCTCTCCTCTCCCCTCTCAGATTCAGACACAAGCAGTCCGCGTAGGTCATGGCAACCCTTCGCACCAATGACACTACCAAGCTGCCCCTCACATATATCGCTACTCCACCCGCCCTGTATTGCTCATTGCAATTTGTGTATGCATTGTATCCGGAGATACTGAATTTTCCAATTTCGCCCTCTGAGATCCATGTTTCAGTCATAAAAATCAAATCAGGGCAGATGTTTGTCTTTTTAATGTTTAACAAAAATGAATCAAAATTACTACGCATGCTTCTCATATTCTGCATAACAGCTAACAGTCTTGACATAATTGATTCGTGTAATTGAGTGACAAGGGCGGCTGTGGCTCAATAGTCAACGTGTTTGACTCTCGATGCTACAGTCGTATGTTCAAATCCCACCGCTTGCAAATGTTTGAACACAGCAGAGTGCAAAAATAAGCCCTTTCCAGCTGGAACATACGCTTCACTGGAGTTGGTCTTGCGCTCTGTCCCTGTATATACATGGTGGAAGCGGCCTCTTAACATAGTCAATAGCGCTCTCGCTTAATGACACACAGAGGTCCCGGGTTCAATCTTCACCTTCTGAATGCTGTGAGCGATTGACTCGGCAAGGGAAACAAAAAGACATTTTAATGCCAACAGACGAAACTGACTGTTGATTTCCAACTTGAGGTTTGTAAAACTTCAATGGAAATGTTTCCCTTGGCCAGAAAAAAGGAATATAAGGAAAGCATTCATTCATGTGTTGGGAGTTATTTGGTCAATTGACACCCGCAAAACGCAATAAATCAAATTGGCCATGGACAAAGATATTAACAAATGGATAAATACTTGGAAATATTAAGGAAAGAACTGGATTGTTATGGGGGGAAGCAATTTTCTGGGGTAATCATAGGCTGCATCGGATATAGAGCCTCACGGACAAGTCCATCAGCAAGACAATGCCGCCAGCAAATCAGCAACAACCCACAAACTAATAAAGATGACACATGCATCTGCCCAGCCGGATTGGACATCAAGAATGAGGACCATTCCATTCATGGCGACCACGGCGAGCACAGGAAAAACGCATCACAACGTTCGGAACACACACGAATATCGTTCATCAGAGCTTGAGGAAGACATAAGGACACCAACCAAAGATCTCCACGCTCCCGAACTTAGAAATTAAGGAATGAACTGTATCTATCTATCTAATTGAGTGACAAAAGTACAGATAACCAAAGTAACAATGAGTTGAAACGATAAAAAAAGATACTTAAATAGAGAGAAAAAGAAACGTAAGACGAACCAGTATTGTTTTAGATATAATTTCAAATGTGTATGGAAAAGATCGCGTGGAAATAGTATTATGGGACAATTTTCTTCAGATCTTCAATTGACTTGACAACAACAAACTTCTCTCCCTCCCTCTTTCTCAACATAATCGTCCCACGACGGACCCAGGCGAATTTCCACCCGTGTTGGACGGCGAAACGTCTCGCTTCCCCAAGGAGCGTTCTCACCGCATGACTCAGCCTCTCCCGGATACTGAAGCCACTCGTCACCTGCTCATTCAGCTCCGCAGCCACGCCAGAGGCTCGCATCCTTCTCCAGACAGACAGCACATCGTCTCGCAGTCTTCTCGAGGTGAAGCGCACAATCAGGAGGCCTCCTCTCAGTCCACCCGCTTCTCCAGAGCCTCTGTCCAGACTCGCAGAAGATCCAGCCTGTCCTCCAGCCGCAGTCCGAGTGGTCCGGGGAGCGATGAAGTGGCAATCATCAAGATCTCTCTCCTCAACTTTTACACCCAGGATCTTCACAAGCAGTCTTAATGCGGTTGCATAGGGATTTTCCCTCTTCTCCAGCAGCACGCCATGGATTTCAATAGCCTTCAGATCACAGGAAGTTTCACTCTTGGCGCCAAAATGGGCGTTTCTCCGCATCTCAGCCACGGCGGCTCTCAGCTCCCCGTTATCTCTTTGCAGCTTATCGATATCGTCTCTTTGTGCGGTGAGATTTACTTCGATGACCCTCACATTGCCCTCAAGGGCACCGATTTTCTCCAAGGCACTGTCCAGGCGGTCGAAGCGAGTCGAGAAGACATCCAGCCTTGCATCCATTCTCTCAAATATCTTCTCCAGAAGCGTATCGGTTGACTCATGAGGCGCCTGCATGAGGCTCTTGCGCCTTTCATTGCACACTCCACACCTCCAAACTCTCTTCTGCGCAGGCGAGAGCGCCAAGAAGCTCTCCAGATCCCTAGCCACCATTCCAGTACATTGACCGTGGAGTATTTTAGAGCACATTCCACAAGTCAAGGAATCCTCCAAGCGCGAGATTTTAGCGTTGCACTTTGCACAATTTGGCATTGTAGCCGATTGACAGATCAAAGTGAGATTATCAGAGCGCTTATCTAACCGGTCCGAACACTTCGGCAGTTCGACCCAAACTTATTATTTGAAGTCTTTCACTGAGGAAAATGGAGATCTCGTTCATGTGTGTTTAAAAATGTTTCTTAGCACACTAGACATCACATACCAGACTGTTCAAACAGCTCATGCCAAAGTAGATCCATTGACAGAGATGGTGTCACACGATTTACGTGGAAAATTTCATCGGTATCGTACGGAGGAGCAGGACAAAACTGAGCAGTCGGTAATGGATCATATTCAATCATTTCCTACGATTGAGTCGCATTATGTGCGAAAAGACACAACTAAATCATACCTGGAAGGGACACTTAATGTTGCAAAAATGCACAGGCTTTATGAGGACGTAATGAAGACAACCCATCCCGATATCAAGCCAGCGAATCTTCGACAGTATAGGTGGCTCTTTAATACACGTTTCAACATTGGTTTTTATCTACCGAAAAAGGACCAATGTGACATCTGTACAACCTATGAATTTTCTTCACCTGCAGAGCAACAACAGAACAAGGCGGCTCAGGATGAGCACATTTTTAATAAGAATTCTGCCAGAGAACTTAAAGCGACTGATAAAGAGCTGGCCATTGAGAGTAACAACGTTTGCGCTGCTACATTCGACTTCCAGAAATTGTTATTTGCGCCTATTTCAGAAGCCAGTACTTTTTATTATCGTCGCAAACTAACAATTATGAATTTGACTTTCTTTGACATGAAACAAAAGAAAGCATTCTGTTTCGTCTCGTTTTCGCGTGTTCTTGACTGACTGACTCTTACTGACTGATTGACTTTAAGAAGAAGCTCTGGCGCAGCGCACCACTCAACACAGAGGGTGCCGAGTGGCGAGGTTTTCTGCTGCGCCAGCAAATTAAGTGCAATTGCCGCGCAGGGCCGCACTCGCACTACACCGAGGTCGCTGGTTCAAACACTCACTCAGCTCCCTCATGAATCTTCCCAGTGCGTCCTCGCAGCTCAACCCCGCCCGGAAGCCAAACTGGGCGGGGGAGAAGAATTCAGGAAGGCAGTCATCCTGGAGTAGACCACTTTCTCCATCACCTTGGACAGGGCAGACACCAAAGTGATAGGCCGGTAGTTATTGGGCAGCATTTTGTCACCCTTCTTGAAAATAGGGACAACGAGCACCGTTTCGAGCATCTCCGGAAAGACCCCCGTTCCCAAGGAGAGATTAATCGCGAATCGAGCGACTCCTTTCAACATATTATTTGAGATTCCGTCCATTCCCGGAGCGCCGCCAGACCTCAAGCCCCTGATCACTCGAAGCACCTCGAGGGGCGAGGTCGGTCTCATGAAAAAGGTCCTCTCAGAGCGGTCGACATCCACAGCACCAGTCCCAGACATGCCCGCCGAGAGACCACGCACGACCGAGCCGAAGAACCTGTTGAACTCTCCGCCAATCTGTTCCGCATCCGTCAGCAAAGAGCCGTCCCTCGCAGACAGGCGTCGCACCTCAGAGCTCCGTCGATCCCTGTTGGTGATCTCATTCACCAATCTCCAACAGCGACCGTAGTCGCCACCCGCATCTGCGATCTCGCAGCCTTTCGGTGTAGTACTCCTCCTTTGCGGCCCTGATTCTTTCACCCACTTTCCCCGAGTAGGCCTTGCTGTAGTTGGCAAGTCTCACGTTCAAGGGAAACCGGCGAGCAAGTCGGAGCAGGCGATTTTTCTCATGAACCCTGCGGCACAGTTCACGAGACATCCACGGCTTCAGAGGGCAGTTTCGTCTGTTAGCCTGTGCAGGGATCGAGGAGGCGGCATCAATGTGACGCTGGAGACACTCAATAAATTGCTCAAAGACAACATTGCTGTCTGAGCACTCATAAACCGTGCCCCACGTCTCCTGGCGAAGGCTTTCATTTAGTCGTCTAAAATTTTCTAAATTCATCTAAATTATTTATGATACGGATAATCTAATCCCTAACCCTTTCAAAGAATTACTACCTTGACGTGGTGAAAGGGCTTAGCATAAGAACGTAATGATAAATAAAATCAATATTTTTTTATTCATTAAGAATTTACATCAAATCATTTGTTCGTTAAATCATTACGTTCTTATGTGACCATATGTAATTACGAAATATCCGGCTGTGAATCATGCATTTAAGTCGATGTATTATGAAACAAAACGCAGAGAAATAGATTTTCAAATAATACTCAAAATTAGTGTTAGATTTCAAATTAGGCAGAGACAACCAAAATTGTTTAAGAATCTGCAAATTTGTCCCGTGTCAAAATAATCCATTTCTGTTGAAGAAATGGCATATGTTGAGATAAGGAAATATGTTAAAATCTCTTTTTCTTTTGAGTTCATCGTAATATAGGATCTGTGTCACTCATAGCGTGTGACACAGAAATTTAAAAGTAAAACGCTACTGTTCTACACACCAATGTATCATTCTTTAAAAGTGATTAGACAAGGTGTAGAGGCATTATTCCAAGTCTTACATTTTGCTGGATGAAATTCATTATGATGAACGAGGCAGGATAGTAACCAGGCGGTCGATTAGGATACAACCGAGTTAAATAGTTTCCTCGCACAGTAATGTCATAGAACTCGTACATAGACTTTTGATGAAAAATAGTAAAATGAACTGGAACAGGAATTGTGTGTACTCTCACAATTTCCTTTACTTGTATTTTTTTTTTCTTATCTTGCCGTTTCCGACGGCAATCGCAACTTTGGCTTATAATCGCAATTTTTTTCTTAAGGCGATTATGTGTGTACTTCTGCTTTGAATAATAATAACCTGTCTTTCGTAAATACGAACTCATCTTTAGCCGCGGATATAAAGAATTATTACTATACCCTACATGTTGTAATTTTTTCTGCCTTAGAAAGTAGTATTTTGATTGTTTATGATACAGTTCTTCATGTCCATGTATGTTCTGATATAACTTTGTTTGTACAACTTTAAATTGTTTCATGATTATTATTATTTAGCGTTTTAATTAATAATATAGTAATAATAATTAATAATTATAAATTTAAATTAAAAATTTAGATATGTTACTATTCGTATTCATCCGTCCGCTTGACTTAAATGAACTCATCTCTCGATGATGGTAATGACAGTACGGTTTATTGATAAAAGTAGCCAACTAATAGACACTGAGATACAGTGACTCAAAATGAAAAAGTACCACCTAAAGTTCTGTCTAACTTAATGTTACCAGGCCTAAGCCATAATGCCTTTAAAAAACTAAAAGAGATTAAGAGCAGTAAACAACCTTCCAAATTAAATAGTCACTTGAGTAACATTTGAATTTTTGTCATTTAAGTCTGCTATTGAGATCTTAAAGTGGTTGAAATGCATCCGATGTGTCTTTAGGACAAGTGTCCTGAAGATTATTATTTAGTTATGGACTTCATAAGTGTTGCATATGAAAATTTTATGAAGTGTGTGGTGACGGAGTGAGGGCGCGGGGAGCGGGGAAAGGGTGATCGGGTTGACATTGACGCAGAGGAAGAAGATGGCGGACGAAGAGGTGACAAGTGAGTCGAGTGAGCGTGAAGACCTGAGGACAGAGAGGAACAGGACAATCAGAGAAATTCCAGGACACCACAAAGTGAATACCAAGTTATATGATGTACACGACACCTAACTCTGAAGGAAGGCCATAAGGGTAAAACTGCTCGTGTCCGTAAAATATTAAAAGTGAAAAAAAAACTGAGAAGAAATAAACAGAGATACTTCGGCTGTGCAAGAGATAAGATTCAATTAGGTAAATAAGCAGAATAACCTTTTCACACAAGAAAGATTAGAGCGCCATTGACCATGTGAAAAAATCTGGTATCTTGGAAACCGTAATTCAGGCAGGATCTCGAAAAACTTCTTCGACTATATATCGATCTATTCTTCGGGTGTCTAAGTAAAATTCGTTGATGACTGTATCTGATATCTACCAAAAGAGCTCCCTAAAGTCCTTTCAATATCCTATGAATACTGTGAGAAATAGACTTTATAAGTCTAGATTAAATGCAAGAGCGTGGCAAAACAAACCGAAACTATTGAACTTTCTGAGCTATACTTCAATGGTATACTTGGGGTTGAGTCCTTGGCATTTGAGACGCTCAATTATTCTCCTACTATCAAATCCATGGCAGTCGAACTTCGTACCAGCATATCCAGTTTATCAGAGGAAGTTCCGCCATTTTTCAGATGGACAAGATTCATATTTCCAGAGGAACACAAGTTACTTTATAACAGGTTAGTTTTAGAAATCCATTACTTTTTCCTTAGCATTTGGAGAAGAGAACTCTAAGTTGGACAGTGCAATCGTCAGAGGAGGATGTGAGTATTCGCAATTGATACGAAACTTTTAGCGCAATTTGTGGGGGATATTGAATATTTCAATAGAAATTTTTCTTTCATTCAAAATGTAGGTTACTAACCTATGAAAATGCAGACAAATAATTAGATTGATATTCCCTTGTCCGCTTACTGAATGGCAGTTGCTTTTTCTACACACCTGTAAAATGTAGAATATTCAATAAGAGCCTATCTGGCCACGAAGGAACAAATTCGCGGACAATGCCGTGTGGTTGGGTGCAAGTAATCCGTAAGCGTTTATGATTAAAGTAGCGCCACCAAACGGTGTCCAGAGATTAGACAGCTGAGGCTGTTAATCCTGAAGATGAAGTTCCAAGTGTTGGCAGTGATGCTGAATGAATCTTGAAGGTACAGATGATCCAGGTGGGTGATGAATCCACCATGCGTTCACTCTTGCACACTTTTTTGAAATCGCAATTGACGCTCAAATCACTCAGTGGGTCTTTTGAGTTTTGAGAACTCCAGACCACTCAACACTGTGAATCCAGGGCTCACCTTCTTCACCACAGCACAACTTTC
This sequence comes from Phlebotomus argentipes, assembly GCF_947086385.1. Lineage (NCBI taxonomy): Eukaryota > Metazoa > Arthropoda > Insecta > Diptera > Psychodidae > Phlebotomus > Phlebotomus argentipes. The sequence goes on from NW_026776154.1 coordinate 65,426, forward strand.
ATGACTCAAGAAAACTTAGAAAAATCTCAATCTGTTAAGAGCAGAAAAAATGTGAACTTCTTTCATTGACGTTTATTCACTGTCTATTTTCCATGGGTATTAGTACTAACCCAGTTGCGGTTCCACACGCTACGTATAGGTTTCAAGAAACGGATACTCATCGGTAGTGGATGTGAAACCGTTGCGGACTTGTTTCCTGTTCTGTCTCTGAGGGCAAACGGAGAGCAATAATACCTTATTGCCCTCCGACTATGAACATGATGCAAATGAGAAAGGTTTCAGTTTCTGATTCCCAACAAGAAATGCTTTCGTTCTTGTTTCACAGATCAAACATGTATAGAATAAGCCATATGGTGTCCCTAAATTTTATGGCCCACAGAAATTTCAGACCTCTCAGACCCTCATAAAATTTACCCAATTTTCGGCACTCTACCTGATTGCCCTCAGAGGAGAAACGAGTAATGTTAAGATTTTTTAATGTGTTCAAGAAATGCCTCTCTTTGCTTTACGGAAGAGTTTGGTTTTCGTATCAAAAAGATTTTCTGTTTTAAAATCTCACATTAGATGATTTACAAATTTTCGTCACGGATGCTCCATTAATCTGATAAAATGGAAAATCTTCTTTATAAATTCATATGAAAAATACATTGTTAATTGTTTTGTATATCTGAAAATGGTTAAAATGTTTGTCATAATGCGCTCGAGGGAGAAGAGTAGTGCAATAAAACATCTGTTCTGCAGAAAATAGGCGGAAGAAATGCAAATTAAGAAAAAGTGTCATAAAATAGGGCTCGGGCCGAAACATGGTAATGTTGGGAAATTCCCTCATTTAAATCCTAAAAATCCCAAAAATGAGTTTTTAGTACCCTCAAGAAGAAAATCGTCAGTCCAGCTCAGAGTGTTGTGCAGTGAAGTTCATCAAAGTGTTTTCAGCATAAAAAGGTGAGTGATATTTTCTATTAATCTACTGTTAAATGCATGCTGCGTTTTTCTGGGGGTATCAGTGTTTTTGTGAGTGGCGCAAATGGCCAAATTCTTCTTGTTATTGTGCAATTCGAGACTGCACAATTCCTCTAGATGGGGATAAATTTCAATCCCAAAACTCTTCTTCTAGGAATTTCGAGACGTTCTTTGATCCTTACCATAGTGTGAGAATACCGCCCATTACAATGCCAAAAAACAGTTTCAAAACCCCAAATCAAATAAAATACATGCGTCGCAAGATGTACAAACAAATTTTTGGGGGCCTCACTGCTAAGGGAATTTCGGCAAGATACGCGAAAGACGCGAAATCAACTGTGCTTGAAATTGTAGAGAAGCAAAAAGAGCCAATTTCGTCAGTCGCTAACACCTCGGAAGTTTTGCAGGGGACATCCTCCTTGGCGGAGGCCCCGTCAATTTATACGATTGGTCCCAATGAAGATATGGAAACTTCTATCGGCTTCCCAGAAGAAGAAGACAAAGATTTATTGATGAAGAGCACCTTTGCAAAAATCGTTGTGAAATACAAGTTGGGGCGTTTAGTGACGAATGAAATTCTGGCTATGCTTCAAAATTACGGTTGCCCGATGCCGGGAACAAAAGACGGCCTCATTGGGAAACTGAATATTGAATATGATATCGCCAAGATGGAACCGGGACAATATCTTCACATAGGACTTGAACAACAGATTCGACACGTTTTTGAGAATTATCCTTATCAACATATTTTTGTTGATGAGTCCTTCAAAATTGATATAAACACGGATGGAGTGAAATTATTTGAAAGCAGTTCTAAAGTCGTTTGGCCGATATTGGGAACCGTGGTAGGAATTGAGAGTTCTCCATTTATTATTGGAGCATATTTGGGTAAGATATTTTGAAAAGTTATCATCATGTATTTTCTCCCAGTGAAGATTCCACAAGTTTTACTATTACAACCAGTTTTCACGTCATATAAATCAGACGTATTTTTTTAATATAAAAAGCATATTTAATGGGATTATATCGGGTCTGAGAGGTTCAGCAGCATATCCTCAGTGGGACATTTTAGAATATCGAAGGGGGAGTGATTGTACTTTATTACATTTCTTTTCCGCACTCTAAACACAAGAGATGATTAGAGACAGAGCGAATTTTTTAAATGCTGATTTGTTTTAAGCAGCAGCAACTTTAACCAATATTTTTTTAGGCACCCACAGAAATCGCATCGTACAATATGTCCTCAGAAAATAGTTTTATCGATGTCCTCGATGAGACATACTGCGATGAATTGGAATCACGTTCTGAAGTGGACAATCCTTCACATCATCTCCAACCGGCTAAAAAACCATTTGAGACTCCTGTGGGCTTTTGGGGATTGGGCTTTCCACCAACTGCTAGAACTCAGATGGCATCTCCCAATGACCGATTGGCATGGCGCCCCAGAAATAAAGTGTGAGTGCTGTAAAAGCTTGATCATAAACAATCACTTCAATTTTTAGAGATAATAATTAACTATGGATTTAACATATCTATAACAGTGGAATCTTCAGCGGGAAGATTAAGATAAATATTTGAATATTGAACTGGTGAAAATTTATATATCACAATTACAGGTAATGAGAAACCACCAGTAGAACAATTCTTGCTCAAATTTGCAGAAGAAGCCAATCACCTAGAAGAAAATGGTCTAACTGTTGATGGTTCCCAAAAATTTGTTAAAATACGCCTATTTACTTGCGATGGCGAGGCAAAAAATCACATCAAGGGAACAAAGGGTCATAACTCTTTCTATGGATGTCACGATTGTGAGCAGAAGGGTTATCGTAATAGACATACAATGGTTTTTAGTCCTTCTGCCGCAAAGCCTAGAACAGACGAAGATTTCAGATTGCGAAAAAATAAGGAATTTCACAAGAAGAATTTTGTTGACAAGAGACTTCCTGTTGAAAACTTAAATATAAATTTGGCTAAAGACTTCCCTATAGATGCTATGCATGTTGTTGATCTAGGTGTTATGAAAAGAGTTCTTAATTGTATAGTAGAACAGTTACCTAAAGAGCAAAGAGAGGTTTTTTCTGAACAATACGCGTCTCTTGCGAGCACATTGCCATCTGAATTTACAGGAAGACGCACTCGCGCTCTAAAAAATCTAAAGGATTTCAAGGCAGTAGAGTATCGAACTTTTCTTCTCCACACAGGTCAAGTTGTTCTTAAACAATTTCTGAGTAATGAGCAATATAAACATTTTTTATACTTTTCTGTGGGTATACGAATTCTTAATTCTAACAATGCTACCGCAGAATGCATTAATCTCGCTGATGAATATTTAAAACAATTCGTTAAAAAATTCTCAACATTCTATGGCGAAAATCAACGAGTCCACAATGTGCACTGCCTTCTGCACTTGGCGCAACATGTAAAAAATTTTGGACCACTTTATAAGTTCAGCGCGTATAAATACGAAAATTTTAATTATCAGATTACTCAGTATGCAAAAAAGCCATCTCAAATATTAGAGCAAATTGCAAATATGGTTGGACGCAATTGGAAACATCCTGATGCAAAGGAGAAAGATTGCACAGGAGGCTTCAAAATCAGCATGAGAGACAGAGATGCCTATTTTAAACTAAAAGACGGCACAATTTTAAAAGTTCTTGCAATAAACAACAATTCAGTTAAAGGACTCCGCTTCCACAGTGCTCAACCACTTTTCACAGAACCTCTTGATTCAACAGTGATTGGAATTGTTTTATTAAACATAACAGAGGGAAATCCTTGTGAAATTTTGGCATCTGAAATTAAATTTAAATATATTTGTTTACCCTACGCCGAAAGAATTGTTCTGACCCCGCTTCTCGACAAATAGCTTCAGGTAGATTATAAAATTCTGTTCTTAAAACATATGATGAAATAAAGTTAGTTAAATACGTTACTTGAAAAAATGTCTCATATTTGCTTTTTACAATTTCAGAAGCGAGGAGATGAGCGAGAAGCGGACCAAGAACAGAAGCGAGAAGGCGAACGAGATACTGCAGAATGAAGGAAGCCATTCTGATGAGGATGATTCCCAGGAGTTATTCGAGAGACATGGTAATTTTACTGATGATAATTTGTAAAAATTATTTAGATTTTAATTATCTAATTTTTCAGATTCTCCAAGTCCGATTCCCGTGTTGCCGCCCGCTTTCGTGAGTTTCACGGAAGCTGAGGCGGCGGAGATGGCACCTGCCATGGTGAAGATGGCGAAACTTGTTGTGAATATGAACGTTCACATCCAAATGATTCATGATCAGTTAAACAAGATTCTAGAAAAGGTGGATGTAAATGTGAATTCTAACATTAAGGTGTCCCTCAGGTTCCCGATCAAATCGGAAATGGAACTGGAAAAACTTGAAAAAGAACTCGGCCAGAAGGCCGAGTTATACATAAAGGTATTTAAAGCATATATGCCACTGGAAAAAAATTTATCCAGCAGTGGCCTTTCTCGAATTCTCACTTCCGATTTGATCGAGAATTACAATTTTGCAGGCGTGAAGGGGAAGAAATCCTTTCAGACCCTGAAATTATATAAAATACTTTATGAGGCTTGGAAAGATGAATTCAAAGATAAACAAGCCTTTAATTCAAGTATTGTGAAGCAAATAGCGACAGCGCATGTACTGAATAATGTGAGAAAATGTCGCGCGAAGAAGAAATTATAAATTAGTATTTTTTTCTTGAGAAGAGCGGTTTAATTCAATGCAGGAAGTCAATCAGAGCATATTTTTGCATGCGGAATAGTTAAGACTAAATCAATAACTTAAAATTAAGTTCTATTTTTAATTAAAATATATTTAAGGAGAAATACAACATTATTGTTTTGTAATGAGAAAATAAAATAATGTAGGTTAATATAAAAAAAAAATATCAATGTAAATTGAAAGCCTAAACAATTTTTTTTATATTAAAGGTCTAAATAAAAGTCTATTAAAGGTAAATCAGCTTTTGCAATATTCATCGTCGATATAATATGGTAATTTATTTTTTTCTGGGAAAAAAAGATGATTCGAAAAAATGTTAATAAATATTTGATCATGATATATTTCTATTTCAATTAGTAGTGATCTAAAACTAATTGAAATCCTTCATTGTTCATTGAGAAATTGTTATTTCAATTGGAAACGAAATTGTTGAAAATCTTTCTTTAATCAAAACGTAAATCTTTCTTGAAGTAACTATGAAATTCTTTCCTGTATTAAATACAAAAATATTTCTTGAATTCAAAACGAAAATCTTTCTGAAAATAAATACGAAATTGTTTCCAGAAATAACTACGAAATTCTTTCTTGCAATCGAAACGAAAACATTTCTTGTTATAACTACGAAATTGTTTCCTGTAGTAAGTATGAAATTCTTTCTTGCAATAGAAACGAAAAAATTTCTTGATGGAACTACGAAATTGTTTCAGGAAATAACTACGAAATTATTTCTTGCAATAGGAATGAAAATATTTCTTGATAGAATTACGAAATTGTTTCCTGTAGTAAGTATGAAATTATTTCTTGCACTAGTAACGAAACGCTTTCCTGAAATGTCTCGGAGGGCAATTATCCTTTTTTTTTTGTTCGAGGTTTATTGCCCTCCGCGCCCGAGCGTAGGGGCAATAAAAAAAGGGATGATTACCTACCGAGACATTTCAGGAAATTGTTTCGTCGAGGTAAAAGTGAAACGCATCCAATGTAAATTCCCCATAAGCGTTATGGGTCGGAAACAGTTTCTTGAAACCTATACGTAGCGTGTGGAACCGCAACTGGGCAATAGCGCAATCGTTCTGTTGCAAAGTTCGGTGCAGTGGGTAAACACCAAACACACTCCGGGGGAGAAATCCTTATTCCACTGTTGTATTCTCCTCGAGATTGGTGGGCAGTTTGGCCATTGATATTGTTACTGTCCGTACCTGTAATAGGCAAATAAATGATGTTAATGTCCACGATCCTGCTCGAAAGCACGCCGCTCGTAGAAGGCCGATGTTGACTGCTTACTGATGCCGATGAACTCTGCCACAATGCGCACTCCACAATGAAAACTCCACGTGTGCTTGATTAATTGGATTTAATTCACTAGAAACTCTGCTTCCGCTTCTCTTTTTCCTTCCAACAACTAAATTTACTAATAAACTCCCGTTTTACAAATTTTCCTCACCGACTTCTTACAATTTTCCACTACTTTTCTCTTTACAATTTTCACTTCTTTCCCTCCAAATTTCTCTCCATCAAAAGTGCATGTGACCCCAGTTGCGGTTCCACACGCTACGTATTGGTTTCAAGAAACTGTTTCCGACCCATAACGCTTATGGGGAATTTACATTGGATGCGTTTCACTTTTACCTCGACGAAACGATTTCCTGAAATGTCTCGGTAGGTAATCATCCCTTTTTTTTATTGCCCCTACGCTCGGGCGCGGAGGGCAATAAACCTCGAACAAAAAAAAAGGATAATTGCCCTCCGAGACATTTCAAGAAATCGTTTCGTTACTAGTGCAAGAAATAATTTCATACTTACTACAGGAAACAATTTCGTAATTCAATCAAGAAATATTTTCATTCCTATTGCAAGAAATAATTTCGTAGTTATTTCTGGAAGCAATTTCGTATTTATTTCTTGTATGGAATCCAATACAATTAAAATATATATTTTTGTCCAAACGGCAGTGTTGATTATGCTGAATCTGGCCACCTTTAGCACTCTCCGGCGTCATCTTATCCCGGATTCCGTGAAATTTCCCGCGGCTTCATTGTCCATCTGAAAAACGATAAAATTATTAAATTTTACTGTTTATACGCGCAGAATTTAGATCAAATTTTCTCTCAATTTATTTTACAACAGCATAATCAATGCACATTTTGAAAATTCACCAAAATGTACTTAAATAAATGCAATTTTTCTCACCTTATTATCCGATGAAGAACTGCACTCTGCTCGTTCTGCATTCAACCACGACCAGAACTCAACTAAATCGACAACTCAGATGAGTTTTAGTGAAGGAATTTCCCAACATTGCTTCATCCCGACACCCGAGCCTTGTTTTATGACCCTTTTTTCATACTTTGCATTTTCTCTGCCTATTTTCTGTAAAACAGATGTTTTATTGCACTACTTTTCTCCCTCGAGCGCATCATGGAATTTTGAACCGGTTTCAGGTATTACGAGAAACTCTTCCGTAAACCAAACGGAGGCATTTCTTGACCACATTCGGAAATAGTAAGAATACTTGGTCTTACTCGTTTCTCCTCTGAGGGCAATCAGGTAGAGTGCCGAAAATTGGGTAAATTTTATGAGGGTCTGAGAGGTCTGAAATTTCTGTGGGCCATAAAATTTAGGGACACCATATGGCTTATTCTATACATGTTTGATCTGTGAAACAAGAACGAAAGCATTTCTTGTTGGGAATCAGAAACTGAAACCTTTCTCATTTGCATCATGTTCATAGTCGGAGGGCAATAAGGTATTATTGCTCTCCGATTGCCCTCAGAGACAGAACAGGAAACAAATCCGCAACGGTTTCACATCCACTACCGATGAGTATCCGTTTCTTGAAACCTATACGTAGCGTGTGGAACCGCAACTGGCGACACTTATAATGCATAACCCAGGTGCGGTTCCACACGCTACTGTATAGGTTCAATGCAGAATACTGATTGCGACCCAAACGCTTCATGGGGAATTTACATTGGATGCGTTTCACTTTACCTTGACGAAAAACGGATTCCTGAAATGTAGGTAGGTAAATCATCCCTTTATTTATCGTCCCTACGCCTCGGGCGCGGAAGGCTGGGCCAATAAACATCGAACAAAAAAAGGCTAATTGCCCTCCGATACATTTCAGGAAAGCGTTTCGTTACTAGTGCAAGAAATAATTTTCATACTTACCACAGGAAACAAATTTAGTAATTCGAATAAAAGAAATTTTTATATGTAAAAATATATTGGTTTTTATGTTTACACGTAGATGTAGAGCAATTTCGTATTTATTTCTTGTATGGAATCCAATACAATTAAAATATATATTTTTGTCCAAACGGCAATGTTGATTATGCTGAATCTGGCCACCTTTAGCACTCTCCGGCGTCATCTTATCCCGGATTCCGTGAAATTTCCCGCGGCTTCATTGTCCATCTGAAAAACGATAAAATTATTAAATTTTACTGTTTATATGCGCAGAATTTAGATCAAATTTTCTCTCAATTTATTTTACAACAGCATAATCAATGCTCATTTTGAAAATTCACCAAAATGTACTTAAATAAATGCAATTTTTCTCACCTTATTATCCGATGAAGAACTGCACTCTGCACACGTTCTGCATTCAACCACGACCAGAACTCAACTAAATCGACAACTCAGATGAGTTTTAGTGAAGGAATTTCCCAACATTGCTTCATCCCGACACCCGAGCCTTGTTTTATGACCCTTTTTTCATACTTTGCATTTTCTCTGCCTATTTTCTGTAAAACAGATGTTTTATTGCACTACTTTTCTCCCTCGAGTGCATCATGGAATTTTGAACCGGTTTCAGGTATTACGAGAAACTCTTCCGTAAACCAAACGGAGGCATTTCTTGACCACAACTCTCACTTGTTGAGAGTTGGAGTGGCTTGGAGGTGGAATTTTTGCTCCGTGATTCCTGCCAATTTTTCGTGGTATTTTGCCCGAGTTTTTGGGCAAGTGTTGCACCATTGTGCTCCTTGGCGCCGTGTGATCGCTCTCTGTTGTGGATTTCTTCGATCAGTGCAGTGCTCGCGAAGAAATCTGCCTCCAAAGACTTTACAAAGGGAAGAGTGATCTTTGTATTCGCCTTCTCTGTGTGGCGGTGTGAGTTGCAGCCGTGTGCAGCCGCTCTGGCTAAATCTCATAGTGGTTTCCCCCCCCCCCCACACTGTTATAAGCAAGCGACGATTTTATTTTGGTGTGCTTTTGCCGGCGAGAGTTGACTGCAAATTTGAATCACATATAAGGAGATTATGATTGTTAACTTGATTAGTTAATTCGTACTTCTTCCGCTGCGTCTGAGTCTCCAGCTGCTCCATTAGCTACATATC
>NW_026776155.1:0-8334 GCF_947086385.1 Phlebotomus argentipes
CAAAAGTCAAAATTGTAATTTTTCAGTAGAGCGATTTGAATTTTAAGAGTTCATATTGCTTTCTACACAAGGGGTTTTGAAAAAATATCGTATTTCTTCAATTTTTGCTGATGTACCCCATGTAATATTTTTACGCATGATAGAACACATTAAGATCTATACAAAAATACAGAAGACGTCAACTATCAAAAAACGATTTTTGATAGTCTTCGATTCATCCGTCGAAGTGCTTCCAGGTGTTAAGGAGTTTATGGGGATTTGTAGTGACTAAGTTTCAGTGTAGTTTGTAGGATAGTGGTTAAGTTATTTAGCGATTTAGTGATTTTGGTGACTCAACGTGGTCACTCGGTACAGCGGTGTGGGTTTTTATACATCTATATCTCTATTTCCCGTTTATGCACGGTGTAATTTCGGGCGAGTGCCACTGATTTGTTTGGCTTAGTGTGCAGCTGTCCCCCGCTTATCGGTCAATATGACTGATAGCGGGAACTTCGTTGTTTCTGACGAGTCTCCGGTGGCTTGTGATGGTGGTGAGTCTTCAAGTGATGGTGCATCTGCAATTGTGGACACATCGCCAATTGGCCGTGTGCGTGGATACCCGGATGGGTTCACGGGGCCTTTGATTGTGTATATAAAGTCCATTGGAGGCGTCTCTATCAGTCAATTGTTTATTGCCAAGGTTCTTTATGCTAAATTCAAGTCTGTGAGGAGCATTAGGAAGATGTTTTCTGACAAAATCAGAGTGATATTCGGTGATATTGCGGAGGCCAATAGGTGTGTCAAAGAGATGTGCGTGGCAAACTATAAAGCATACATTCAAGTCAATGAAATTGAAGTCGATGGCGTGGTCATTTTGGAGACCGAAGATGATGAAAGTGCGATTTTGAACGGTGTTGGCAAGTTCTCCGCAGCTCCAAATGTGAATATCAAGATTCTTGAGGTTTATCGCATGAGTAAAAAGGTTAGAGATGATGCTGGCAATCCTATAAGATCAGATGTGAACAATCCTGAGTCTCCTGCGGCGTGGCGCCCGGGCAGGATGTTCATGAGAAATGAACAGGGTTATTTTTGCTTATATTTAATTAGCATTAACTCGAGCAGCGGGAGCGAGCCACGCTGCGATCAGTTCCGCTGATCCAGCATTAAGGGCGGGGAGTTCTCCCACTCCCGCCGTTTACGCTTCTTCCCTCAGGAGAAGCGTAAACAAATTTGTCATATAATGAAAGGCGACAGAAAAATCGGTCAGTCGTCTTTCGCATTTGTGCAGAGAAACAGCCTATGGGCCGTGCATAGAAGCCCAACACTGGGTGATGCAGTACTGCAACATCTGCGTTTTTAAGACATTTTCTCAGTGGTCAAGAGACCAACAGTACTAAGAAGTATTTGCAAACGGCAAGAGCCAAAAAGTTTAGGCAGGAGCCACCTTTTATTGATTTTCTTATTTTTTTACCCTTTTGTTAATTACTGTTCATTGATTTTATAGTTTAACTAGTGAAGTAAATTAGATTAAGTCCAAGGTGAAGAAGTGAGTGTTTTTTCTTCCTGTTCATCGCACCATTCCCATACCAATTCATCTCGGCTGCGACAACAGTCGCGCCATTTGAATTTGGTCCCCTAAGAATCTGCACTTCTCATTTGAAGCGAGCACGCTCGTGAGGAGTGCATTTTCACCCCCAATTTCATCAAGGTAACGGCAGGAAAGATCCTAAGGAACTTCCTTGGATCTCGACCCAAGCTCTGCCGCTAAGAGAAAATACTACCATCCATTTTCTCGCTTTCATGGTCCTTCGAGACCACGGAAGTTCCGAGTTTTTCCTGTTCTATTATTTCTGTATTCCCCTATTTTTTGGTACTTGCGAAAACCCATTTTTTATTGCTCAAAGCGTTGTCAAACGAGGGAAATTCGTTTATTTTCTCCCGCAGTGAATAAAAAGGGGCGGGTAAATCGCAAATTTGCGCCAGAGCGCATTCCGCCAACACCGCTTTATTCCGCACAAAATCCACCAGAACCACCGCCACCGGAGGCCAAAACTCATCTCGAACAAGAGAAGGTGCCGTTAGAGGAATTCCTGGAAAAGAATCCATCAGCAGGACCAAGGCCCATAACCATCGAGGAGTATAAGGCAAGGCAGCATTCAGCCAAACATCTGTTCCGACTTCCTGGTAAAAAGAAGACCAACAGGGTGCGCGGGGGGAGAAAAGTGCAGGTCCGGAGGCTTAATAAAGCCATAAAACAGCTTGAGGCTCGTCTGGAGACAATAAAAAGGAGATTAAGGACTTGGAGGTTCAAGTGGAGGAATCTCTTGAGAATATTCAATAAATTCTCTGACGGAAATAAGGCGTCTAATTTCAGTCGCGTCACTTAAGCGTGCAACATTGTAGCAAGAAATAAGCCGGCTCAGCACATATTTTTGTCGCTATCGATCTGTGCACGGGCGACTTTGTCTTCTCGCTCGAAAATTTCGGCGCGGAAAAGTTTTTGTCCACACTCTCTCACTCTCCATAGCGCTTACTCAGTTTTTTTCGATTCTCTTTCACACGCTATTCGTAAGCCATGGACACCACGGCGATTTTAGCTGAATCTGCGGCGCGCGCAGCAGATATGGAGCGCTTATGGAAGAATTTCAAGAAGGAGGGAAGTAGAAAAACCGCGGATTATATCGGCAAATGTTTGGATAAGCTCCAAAAGCTTTGGGAAAACTTTTCCACAAATCACTCGATTCTAGTGGAATATTTGAAGCCCGATGACCAATACTTTCGCACTACTCTTTTTGAAGACACAAAGGCGCTCCACAAGGAAGCCCGGGAGGGCATGTCAAAAGCATATCAGGAGATGTGCAAAAGTGTTGTTCAGGACACGGATGACGAATCCGATTATGAGGCGCCGCCTGCACCTCGCGTTGTTACGGGCGCATTTGGTACAAATAAATATGACACAGTCTGTGTCATATAGAAGCGGCTAATCATCAATTGTGGAAATGATATAAATGATTGCCGCTTGCATCCCGCATTTCTCCGATTGCAATTAAAAATCACTTCTTGTTGGGTCGTCCAGAGTGACAGTGTCGTGAGTGGTGATGTGCGGTGTTCTTCTTTTTCGTTTCAGTAAGTGTGTGTCTTATATAAATCCTTCTTGGAAAACTGCGTGAGGACGAAGGAGCGGACCTTCGGAGCGAAGACCCATAAATCCGCGGAGTATCAATTGGCGCCCAACTCGTGGTTCGAGGCACACGACTTTTTTTTTTTCCTTTGTTCATGCCTCGTGGTCATAGAAAATTTTCTTAGAGTCAATTTTCCACTGTGAGAAAACTTTTTCGTGGAAAATTTTGAGTTTCACCGTGCTCGCGTAATTTTTCTGATTACATTGGTGATAAATTTGTGATATCCGTGATCGAATTTATCGCATTTTGAGCACTTTTTCAATCATTTTTGCATGCCTCGTGGCAAAGTAGTTTTCTCAGTGTATTTCACATATATAAATTAATTTCAACATATTTTTCGAGTCCTTACAGTGCATAATCAGTTTTTTTTTCCTTTCTCGGTAGTCGCGGTTTAAATTTTCAGTGTTTTTTTTTTCATAATTTTTCGCGTTTTTGCTAAATTTTGGTCACACACAAGGTGTTGCATAAGTTTTGTACTTCTTTTTCTCTTCTCATTTAGCTCGATTTTTCACGTGGTTTTCCAATTTTTTTAATTGTTTTTTTTCCCTTAATTTGTGAACACCACAAGCTAACACTGTACACACTCTGAGTTCTCAAAAAAAAAGAAGAAATTTTTTGGACGTCAAAATGAATGTGGAAATGGTGAAGCACCTTACTTTTTTGCAAATTAAATGGGAGTTGAATGCGAGAGGTTTTGATTCGGAGCATATTAATGAGTTTAATGCTTCCAAGACATTGATAGAGGCCATCAGCCAACAAATTCCAGTGGAGCCTTTTGAGGGTTGTGTTGGCGATGTGTGTCGAGAGGTGACGGAAGTTTGTGAGGAAATTCAGAGGACATTTGTGAATAGTGCACCTTCTCAAGCTAATTATGATTATTATACGGCGCAGTTAAAACATTTGGAGAATAAACTCACATTCACATCAGATGCTCGAGATCCGAAGAGAACGAGCGCCAATAAAATGTTGAAAGTGCTTCACACAGCTGAAAAAATTTTGCGTGATAATTTTACGGCACCACCACGGACACAGCCGGATAATCCGCTTAACGGAGCCGCTGGTGCAATTCGTCATTGCTCTGTGTTGAATTCAACATTTGCTTACACCACAGTTGATAAGACAGTGGCGTCTCAGATTGATTTTTTTGCACAGCCGGCACAGTCAATATATTCGAATGCTCCGATTGCCTCCACCAATGTAGTATACACTGTTAACACAGTGTGTTCGCCGTTTTCAGCTCTCAGCGCGAACATTATAAATACAACTGCTGGGAATTTCAATGCATTTGCCACGCCGAGTGCGCCTAATACTGCGAATATGGGCACTCAGCCCCTATTTTTGAATCAATTTCCCAATCAATTGAGTGTGAGTCAATCACCAGCCGCGATCGGGTTGCAAAATCAACCTGATTTAAAGCAGATTTTCAGTACTTATGATAAAATTGTCGGCAATTTGACCACAGTGATGACTCGTTTGAGCGATAAATTGGATGATTTTAATCAGAGAAATTCATTGAATTCCCTGAAGAATATTCCGCCAGCAGTGTCCTCGAGTGCGGGCATTCCCACTACGCGATCTCCCCTGTTCAGTGGTTCTCAAAGCTGGAATCCCTTTTTGGATTCTACGCATATTCCTAGACGAGAGTTCGATGGAAATTCGCGAAGATTGAAACCCTTGCATGTAAAGGATTGGAATATCTCATTTTCTGGTGATCGAAGGAGCAAGAAAGCCCGCATTTTTCTAAAGGAAGTGCAGAGAATGGCATTAATTCAGGGCATATCCCTGACGGAGGTGTTGTGGTATATGAGATTCATGCTGACGGAGGGAGCGTTGACGTGGTATGATTCGCATTCGGCGGTTTTGTTGACTTGCTCATGGGATGAGTTTTCCGCGCGGTTTTTGAGTACTTTTTACGACGCGGAGAGTGACTTTTCGATCAGAAAACGCATTGAAGATCGGAAGCAGGGAAACAATGAGAATGTGGAAATATTTATCGCGGTGATGCTCAGTCTTTTCGAGGAATTGGATAGCGATTTGCGTGAGGAAAAAGTGCGTTTGATTCGTCGGAATTTGCACCCTAATTTGAGAAACGCGCTTTTGTTGGTTGAGATTTCGACAATCGCGAAGCCTTTGATGGATTTATTGAAAAGGAAAGAGAGGTAAAACTGTGAGAATAGAATGGAATCCGCAAGCTGATGCCTCTTTTTCTAAATTAAAGGATCTCTTAACTTCCGCGCCAATACTTGCTCTTCCTAATTATGCGAAAATGTTCATTGTGCGCACGGACGCAAGTGACGTGGGGGCTGGAGGGATGTTATTGCAGGAGGATGATGAAGGTTTAGAGCGGGTTATATGTTATGTGTCGAAAAAATTTACACCGGTTGAAGAAAATTACACTACCACAGAGAAAGAGGGCTATGGTGCATTAGTTTGCCTTCGTAAATTTGATCCTTTTCTCAGATATCAGAAATTTCGCCTGGAGACCGATCATTCCGCTTTGTGTTGGATTTTAAAGCAAAAAGACGCCAAGGGAAGGTTGGGAAGGTGGATTTTGGAGTTTCAACAATATGATTTCGACATAATACACAGACCTGGCAGAGAATTGGTGGTTCCTGATGCCCTTTCGCGAAATATTGCTTCCGTGACGATTGTGGAGGATAAATGGTACGAAGAGGCGGCAAAAAGTGTCGAGGATGAGTCGGAGAAAGTGCCGGAATATAAAATTGAGAATGAGCAATTATTTAAACACTGTAAAGTAGTCACTCCTTTGAAAACAACAACTTTTAAATGGAAATGTTGCGTTCGTCGTGCAGATGTGCCGGATTTATTGCAAAAGTATCACGATTCACCAAATGCGGCTCATTTGGGATTCGCTAAAACATATCGACGGATATCGAATAGATTCTACTGGCTTACAATGCGTAGTGATATGAGGGCTTATATTAAGAAATGTGAGGTGTGTAAGGAAACAAAGTCTCCTACTAGTAGCCTGACACCGCCCATGGGATCTCACGTCTCAGCATCTAGAGCTTGGGAGCATATTTCGTTGGATTTTGTTGGCCCACTAACTAGGAGCTCGCAAGGATATAAACAGCTCTTGGTCATAGTGGACAAATGTACAAAGTTTGTTTTGCTTTATCCTTTAAGAAATGCTACGGCAAATACAGTAGAAAAAGTTCTTAGAGAACATGTATTCCCAATTTTTGGCATTCCCCGAATAGTTTTCACCGACAATGGCCCAGCATTCATTGCGACAATTTTTAAATCATTCTTGGAGAATTTATCAATAAAACATTGGACAACTCCCGCGTACTCGCCACAGTGTAATCCGGTTGAGCGGGCAAATCGCACGGTTATCACCGCTGTTGACGCATTTCACTGCAGAAATAGCGTCGAGTGCGCTTCACGCCACAGAGATAAGAAAACCAGTTGCTTATCCAGTCCCGCTAGGGCACCAAAATTCAATCCATTTTGCCTCTTGTGTAATTTTGCCTTCACCACTCTTTGCCAAACCATCCAGATAATCACATCGCGATTTATACAAATTTATTGAGTCATTAAAATTCCAAGTCCGCAACATTTGCCCTCTGAAGTGTAAAAGGTTCAAATACAATTAGTCTAAGTGAAGTGCAAAGTCTTTTTTTCACCTCCGCCGCTGATCCATCTCGTCTCAGCCATCAGCCAAGCTGTGCCACCAGAGGGGGAGAAAAATTTTTGCCCTCCAAGCCAGATAGGCTAAATAAGTGAACAATTGCAGGTTGGTGCCCACCCAACCGCAATTAGAGCATATATAGCGCAGAAACACTCAGATTGGCCAAAGTATTTGTCGGAGATAGGAATGGCGATGAGGTCTTCAGTTCATGAGACTTCCACATATACTCCTTATTTCTTGAATTTTGGTCAGGAGATGATAGTGAGTGGCGAGGAATATGCGCTCGAGGATGCTAATGAGCCGGTTTCACTTGAGGAACGGCTCAAGGTGTTGAAATTGTCCCGTGAGGACGCTAAAAGGAAGCTTCAAAGTTCCCACAAAAAATCTGGAGAAAGATTTAATTTGAGAACACGTCCAAAGAAGTTCAATGTTGGAGATTTTGTCTATCGGAGATCATTTGTTCTTTCGGATGCAAGTAAGGGAATTCAGGCTAAATTTTGTCCATGGATTAAATGCAAAATAATTTCAATAAAGGGGCAAACTTATGAATTGGAAGATATTAAAAGTAAGCGTAAAGGCATTTTCCATGGAAAGGATATAAAGCCCGGTTAGTTAAATGGTGGCGGGTGATGTTTAAGCATTTTTTTTAGTGTTTTTTTTTCTGAGGAGGGGATGATGGTGAAGAAGCCTAAATTGCTGATGAGTCGCTTCCAGTCTTAAATGCATGTATTTTCCACAATCATGTAACAAAATAAGTCGCCCAGTAGAGTAAAAGGGAAAATATTAAAATACTTTCGTGAAGAAGTTGCGGATGGATCGCTTAATAATCTCAGGAGAGCCTAATTTAGTGGAGTGGTCGAATGACTTTCGCTGATTGGGATGATAATTCTTTGTAGGGAGAAACAACAATCGTTGTTCTTGCAGGGGAATTGTGCTCCAGTAGACCACTCGCGTTTAGCTATAGCTATGTGAGTGAAAATCTTGTATGGCTCGTGCGATCTTTTGAGGTTGACTTGGGAAGTTCCTGTCTTGTCCTCTCTTTTCATGCGGGAATTAATGCGCTGAATCTTATCGGAGAGACGGGAGTTTTCACAATGTTGCCTCCTTTATTGTCGATGAGGCATGTAGGAGAATAGTCTAGAGATTTTAGTGAGATATCTGGGACCGAAATCAGGAGGGATAAACCATCTGGTGGCAGAGCCTTCGCCGAAGCTCACTCACTTTTGCAGCCACATTTTTTTCGCAAACTTTAGACTTTATGCGCGGATGCGACGTCAATGAGTCGCTACAAATTGTAGTTTATTGGAAGCGTCCGTGTCTTTAAGGGTCTCTCTCTTCCCCTTCAGGGTCTCTCTCTACCTTACTTTGTAAGCACAGAGGTTTTCCGTAACGCTGCAATAGCGGGTAAATTTCTTGTAAGGATGAAGTAGTCGAGTTTGCGGAGATATAATGGTGCATTGTGGGGAAGGCCTAGGTGAAGAGTCAATCAGCAGTGGTGGCGAAATTATGCTCATCGAGCGA
>NW_026776156.1:0-7600 GCF_947086385.1 Phlebotomus argentipes
CATCAGCTTGCGGATTCCATTCTATTCTCACCGTTTTACCTCCCTTTCCCTTCAATAAATCCGTCAAAGGCTTCGCGATTGTTGCGTATTTAGGAATAAATCTCCTGAACCAGTTCACCATCCCAAGGATCTGTCTCAGCTGGGTTAAATTTCGTGGCACAGGAAGATTTACAATCGCGGCCACCTTATAATCATTTGTACCAATTCCTTCCGGGCTCAAAGTATATCCTAAATATTCCAATTGATCTGCGCAGAACTGCGACTTCTCTACGTTAATGGACAAATTTGCTCTGCGCAATCTGTGCGAGACTTCAGCTAGCACTTCCAAATGAGAGTCGAAATCTGTGGTGGCCACGATAATATCGTCAAGGAAACAAAATACTCTGGGCTCCAAATCGCATCCGATTACTAAATTCATCAATCGCGCCATGGTCATAGGACTATTCATCAAACCAAAGGGCATTCGACGATAACAATACATTTTTCTACCCGGAATGGCGAACGCAGTCTTCAGTTGCGACTCTGCCTCCAATGGCACTTGCAAAAATGCATCACTTAAATCGATTGAGCTCAAAAATTTAAAGTTCTCCAGACGATTAATTATCCCCTCGATGTGTGGTATGGCATATGAGTCACGCACAGTCACCTTGTTTAGCCAACGACCGTCAAGGCACATACGCACGGCTCCTGTTTTCTTCACTACTACTTGTATTGGGTTCGACCAAGGACTCTCCGGGCATTCTCTTAATACTCCTCTATTTAATAAACGCTCAATTTCCGCGTCCACCTTTGGAAGAAGGTGATAAGGCACGGGCCTCGCGTTCCGTCTCACCGGCGCCGCCGAGCCAGTGTCAACTTTATGCTCAAGAACATTAGTGCAGCCGAAAAAATCAGGAGTTGTTACAAGGAAACTATTTATAACCACTTCTAACCTCGACCTTTCCTCCGCACTCAACGGTATAAACGACGTGAGCGAGTGCTGCGGCTCCATAGAGTTGATAAGCGCAGGTGTAAATCCGAATTTGTCCCAAAAATTCATTCCGAGAGTAAGCAAAGTGCGAATTCCAGGAACTACTAAGACGGTTATTAAATGTGTCTTCCCGTTGAAAGCAATAGGAACGTCTACCGACCCTCTACAATTCTGACAATTGCCATCCGCCACTCTCACGACCACCGAGCGATTTCGAGGAATCAATCCCCAACGCGAAAGCAATTCCTCCGAACCGTCGCCAAATATCGTGCAACTTGCGCCACTATCCATCAATCCGACAATCTTGGACTCAAAAATTTTCACCTCTAGAAATGGGCGCGGATCCTCTCCACACTGAATCAACTGCAAAGTGTTGATATTCTCCGAATCCTCATCGCAACTCAAAATATTATCGATTGGCTTTTCTTCGATTGGCAAATCCATAATCATTAATTCATTATTTTTATCTTCCTTACAATTTTCTTGCAAAATTAAATCCTCGAGGTCACGTTCGGTAAGCTCGAGAAGATTTTGAGTCTCGACGACGACATCAGACTTCTCATTTACTGAGTCGTCTGCGGGTTTCCCGCGGGATTACAATTCGGACAATTTCGCGTGATTACTCCCGGTTTGCAGCATCTAAAGCAGCACACACGCGGTCTAAACATACAGGCTCTAATCCTGTGTCCAGTTTGTTTACAAAACGTACAGCTATCCGAATTCCTTGCGCCATTATTCGCGCTCACCTGTGGACTCGCGGCAATACTCGCGTTAGCTTCACCGTTCGATGGGTTGGCGGAATTATTGTGTCGTCCATTATCCGCGCGCGAATCTTGTCCCGTAGACACGGCATTGATATCCTGACCGCGACGCTCAGTAAAAGCATACGAACGATTCCGCTCAACCAGCCTAAGCTTATCTTGCAACTCCGCGATTGTCGAAATCTCAACCAACAAAAGCGCGTTTCTCAAATTAGGGTGCAAATTCCGACGAATCAAACGCACTTTTTCCTCCTCACGCAAATCGCTATCCAATTCCTCGAAAAGACTGAGCATCACCGCGATAAATATTTCCACATTCTCATTGTTTCCCTGCTTCCGATCTTCAATGCGTTTTCTGATCGAAAAGTCACTCTCCGCGTCGTAAAAAGTACTCAAAAACCGCGCGGAAAACTCATCCCATGAGCAAGTCAACAAAACCGCCGAATGCGAATCATACCACGTCAACGCTCCCTCCGTCAGCATGAATCTCATATACCACAACACCTCCGTCAGGGATATGCCTTGAATTAATGCCATTCTCTGCACTTCCTTTAGAAAAATGCGGGCTTTCTTGCTCCTTCGATCACCAGAAAATGAGATATTCCAATCCTTTACATGCAAGGGTTTCAATCTTCGCGAATTTCCATCGAACTCTCGTCTAGGAATATGCGTAGAATCCAAAAAGGGATTCCAGCTTTGAGAACCACTGAATAGGGGAGATCGCGTAGTGGGAATGCCCGCACTCGAGGACACTGCTGGTGGAATATTCTTCAGGGAATTCAATGAATTTCTCTGATTAAAATCATCCAATTTATCGCTCAAACGAGTCATCACTGTGGTCAAATTGCCGATAATTTTATCATAAGAATTGAAAATCTGCTTTAAATCAGGTTGATTTTGCAACCCGATCGCGGCTGGTGATTGACTCACACTCAATTGATTGGGAAATTGATTAAAAAATAGGGGCTGAGTGCCCATATTCGCAGTATTAGGCGCACTCGGCGTGGCAAATGCATTGAAATTTCCAGCAGTTGTATTTATAATGTTCGCGCTGAGAGCTGAAAACGGCGAACACACTGTGTTAACAGTGTACACTACATTGGTGGAGGCAATCGGAGCATTCGAATATATTGATTGTGCCGGCTGTGCAAAAAAATCAATCTGAGACGCCACTGTCTTATCAATTGTGTTGTAAGCAAATGTTGAATTCAACACAGAGGAATGACGAATTGCACCAGCGGCTCCGTTAAGCGGATTATCCGGCTGTGTCCGTGGTGGTGCCGTAAAATTATCACGCAAAATTTTTTCAGCTGTGTGAAGCACTTTCAACATTTTATTGGCGCTCGTTCTCTTCGGATCTCGAGCATCTGATGTGAATGTGAGTTTATTCTCCATATGTTTTAACTGCGCCGTATAATAATCATAATTGGCTTGAGAAGGTGCACTATTCACAAATGTCCTCTGAATTTCCTCACAAACTTCCGTCACCTCTCGACACACATCGCCAACACAACCCTCAAAAGGCTCCACTGGAATTTGTTGGCTGATGGCCTCTATCAATGTCTTGGAAGCATTAAACTCATTAATATGCTCCGAATCAAAACCTCTCGCATTCAACTCCCATTTAATTTGCAAAAAAGTAAGGTGCTTCACCATTTCCACATTCATTTTAACGTCCAAAAAATTTCTTTTTTTTTTTGAGAACTCAGAGTGTGTATACAGTGTTAGCTTGTGGTGCTCACCAATAAAGGGAAAAAAA
This sequence comes from Phlebotomus argentipes, assembly GCF_947086385.1. NCBI lineage: Eukaryota > Metazoa > Arthropoda > Insecta > Diptera > Psychodidae > Phlebotomus > Phlebotomus argentipes. The sequence continues at coordinate 3,491 of NW_026776156.1, forward strand.
AAACAATAAAAAAAAATTGGAAAACCACGTGAAAAATCGAGCTAAATGAGAAGAGAAAAAGAAGTACAAAACTTATGCAACACCTTGTGTGTGACCAAAATTGAGCAAAAACGCGAAAAATTATGAAAAAAAAAGCACTGAAAATTTGAACCGCGACTATCGAGAAAGGAAAAAAAAACTGATTATGCACTGTAAGGGCTCGAAAAATATGTTGAAATTAATTTATATATGTGAAATACACTGAGAAAACTACTTTGCCACGAGGCATGCAAAAATGATTGAAAAAGTGCTCCAAAATGCGATAAATTCGATCACGGATACCACAAATTTATCACCAATGTAATGAGAAAAATTACGCGAGCACGGTGGAACTCAAAATTTTCCACGAAAAAGTTTTCTTACAGTGGAAAATTGACTATTAGAAAATTTTCTATGACCACGAGGCATGAACAAAGGGGGGAAAAAAAGTCGTGTGCCTCGAACCACGAGTTGGGCGCCAATTGATACTTCGCGGGTTGGGGGTTTTGCTCCACAGGTCCGCGTCCTGCTTTCTCACGTAGTTCTCCAGGGAAGAATATTTATATAAGACACTTACTGAAACGAAAAAGAAGAACACCGCACATCACCACTCACGACACTGTCACTCTGGACGATTGAACAAGAAGTGATTTTTAATTGCAATCGGAGAAATGCGGGATGCAAGCGGCAATCATTTATATCATTTCCACAATTGATGATTAGCCGCTTCTATATGACACAGACTGTGTCATATTTATTTGTACCAAATGCGCCCGTAACATGTATCATTTCTATCATTGATCCGCTTCTATATCGGCACAGACTGTGTCATGTTTATTTGTCCCAATTGCGCCCGTAACAACTGAACCGAGTGTTAGGAATCTACCTTGTGTAATTCCTCCTATCATGTGTCTTTCGGATGCTCGTACCAGAGTATCCTCATGCAATGCGTCAAGTTTGAGAAAAGACAATGATGATCCATTGTCTACAAGTATTGGGAGTTTACAATTTGGGTTTGTTGCTGTGTATAAGTATACGATATGAGGGTTGACAGGGTGAGCAACATAATTATTAGAATGTATTATTGGTTTCCGGTCATTGAGTTGATACTTCGCGGATTACTGTCTTTGCTCCGCAGGTCCGCGTCCTGCTTTCTCACGTAGTTTTCCAGGGAAAAATGATTATATAAGAAGACACTTACTGAAACGAAAGAAAAAAACACCGCACATCACCACTCACGACACTGTCACTCTGGACGACCAAACAAGAAGTGATTTTAATTGCAATCGGAGAAATGCGGGATGCAAGCGGCAATCATTTGTCTCATTTCCATCATTGATGATCACCCGCTTCTAGACAACAGATAACAGACTGTGTCATATTTATTTATTCAATATGCGCCCGTAACATTCTCCCTCCGATTGCCAAAGAAAAAAAAACAAATAAAAAAAAGAAAATTCCCTTTCCTGTCCCTCTCAACACTCGGAAAGTTACAACTATCAACTCCATTCAATTTCATATTCTCGCTCGATGAGCATAATTTCGCCACCACTGCTGATTGACTCTTCACCTAGGCCTTCCCCACACAATGCACCATTATTCTCCGCAAACTCGCACTACTTCATCTTACAAGAAATTTACCCGCTATTGCAGAGTTACGGAAAAACCCCTGTGCTTACAAGTTAGGTAGAGAGAGACTGAAGGGAAAGAGAGAGACCTTAAAGACACGGGACGCTTCCAACAAACTACAATGGTAGCGACTCATGACGTCGCATCCGCGCATCAAGTCTAAAATTTGCGAAAAAAAATGTGGCTGCAAAAGTGAGTGAGCTTCGGCGAAGGCTCTGCCACCAGATGGTTTATCCCTCCTGATTTCGGTCCCAGATATCTCACTAAAATCTCTAGACTATTCTCCTACATGCCTCATCGACAATAAAGGAGGAAACATTGTGAAAACTCCCGTCTCTCCGATAAAATTCAGCGCATTAATTCCCGCATGAAAAGAGAGGACAAGACAGGAACTTCTCAAGTCAACCTCAAAAGATCGCACGAGCCATACAAGATTTTCACTCACATAGCTATAGCTAAACGCGAGTGGTCCACTGGAGCACAATTCCCCTGCAAGAACAACGATTGTTGTTTCTCCCTACAAAAGAATTATCATCCCAATCAGCGAAAGTCATTCGACCACTCCACTAAATTAGGCTCTCCTGAGATTATTAAGCGATCCATCCGCAACTTCTTCACGAAAGTATTTCAATATTTTCCCCTTTACTCTTCTGGGCGACTTATTTTGTTACATGATTGTGGAAAATACATGCATTTTAAGACTGGAAGCGACTCATCAGCAATTTAGGCTTCTTCACCATCATCCCCTCCTCAGGAAAAAAAAACACTTAAAAAAAAAAATGCTTAAACATCACCCGCCACCATTTAACTAACCGGGCTTTATATCCTTTCCATGGAAAATGCCTTTACGCTTATTTTTAATATCTTCCAATTCATAAGTTTGCCCCTTTATTGAAATTATTTTGCATTTAATCCATGGACAAAATTTAGCCTGAATTCCCTTACTTGCATCCGAAAGAACAAATGATCTCCGATAGACAAAATCTCCAACATTGAACTTCTTTGGACGTGTTCTCAAATTATATCTTTCTCCAGATTTTTTGTGGGAACTTTGAAGCTTCCTTTTAGCGTCCTCACGGGACAATTTCAACACCTTGAGCCGTTCCTCAAGTGAAACCGGCTCATTAGCATCCTCGAGCGCATATTCCTCGCCACTCACTATCATCTCCTGACCAAAATTCAAGAAATAAGGAGTATATGTGGAAGTCTCATGAACTGAAGACCTCATCGCCATTCCTATCTCCGACAAATACTTTGGCCAATCTGAGTGTTTCTGCGCTATATATGCTCTAATTGCGGTGATAACCGTGCGATTTGCTCGCTCAACCGGATTACATTGTGGCGAATACGCGGGAGTTGTCCAATGTTTTATTGATAAATTCTCCAAGAATGATTTAAAAATTGTCGCAATGAAAGCTGGGCCATTGTCAGTGAAAACTATTCGAGGAATGCCAAAAATTGGGAATACATGTTCTCTAAGAACTTTTTCTACTGTATATTTGCCGTAGCATTTCTCAACGGATAAAGCAAAACAAACTTTGTACATTTGTCCACTATGACCAATAGCTGTTTATATCCTTGCGAGCTCCTAGTTAGTGGGCCAACAAAATCCAACGAAATATGCTCCCAAGCTCTAGATGCTGAGACGTGAGATCCCATGGGCAGTGTCAGGCTACTAGTAGGAGACTTTGTTTCCTTACACACCTCACATTTCTTAATATATGCCCTCACATCACTACGCATTGTAGGCCAGTAGAATCTATTCGATATCCGTCGATATGTTTTAGCGAATCCCAAATGAGCCGCATTTGGTGAATCGTGATACTTTTGCAATAAATCCGGCACATCTGCACGACGAACGCAACATTTCCATTTAAAAGTTGTTGTTTTCAAAGGAGTGACTACTTTACAGTGTTTAAATAATTGCTCATTCTCAATTTTATATTCCGGCACTTTCTCCGACTCATCCTCGACACTTTTTGCCGCCTCTTCGTACCATTTATCCTCCACAATCGTCACGGAAGCAATATTTCGCGAAAGGGCATCAGGAACCACCAATTCTCTGCCAGGTCTGTGTATTATGTCGAAATCATATTGTTGAAACTCCAAAATCCACCTTCCCAACCTTCCCTTGGCGTCTTTTTGCTTTAAAATCCAACACAAAGCGGAATGATCGGTCTCCAGGCGAAACTTCTGATATCTGAGAAAAGGATCAAATTTACGAAGGCAAACTAATGCACCATAACCCTCTTTCTCTGTGGTAGTGTACTTTTCTTCAACCGGTGTAAATTTTTTCGACACATAACATATAACCCGCTCTAAACCTTCATCATCCTCCTGCAATAACATCCCTCCAGCCCCCACGTCACTTGCGTCCGTGCGCACAATGAACATTTTCGCATAATTAGGAAGAGCAAGTATTGGCGCGGAAGTTAAGAGGTTCTTTAATTTAGAAAAAGAGGC
>NW_026776157.1:0-8462 GCF_947086385.1 Phlebotomus argentipes
CCCAGTAAAAACCAATCCGCTATCCGCCGTTTTTCCACCACATTTCCGTCATGTTGCTCCAGAGCCCAAATTATGCTTTGCTGGATTCGTGCACGAAATCCATCGTCAAATCCGCCATCTGAAAATGACGGAGTCCTCCTGCAGGATTCCTCTAAGAATCCTGCAGCCGAATTCCCTCTTCCCGAAGGCCGGGAAAAACGCCGGAAGCCTCCTGCAGGATTCCTTTAAGAATCCTGCAGCCGAATTCCCTCTTCCCGAAGGCCGGAAAAACGCCGGAAGCCTCCTGCAGGATTCCTTTAAGAATCCTGCAGCCGAATTCCCTCTTCCCGAAGGCCGGAAAAACGCCGGAAGCCTCCTGCAGGATTCCTTTAAGAATCCTGCAGCCGAATTCCCTCTTCCCGAAGGCCGGAAAAACGCCAGAAGCCTCCTGCAGGATTCCTTTAAGAATCCTGCAGCCGAATTCCCTCTTCCCGAAGGCCGGAAAAACGCCAGAAGCCTCCTGCAGGATTCCTTTAAGAATCCTGCAGCCGAATTCCCTCTTCCCGAAGGCCGGAAAAACGCCAGAAGCCTCCTGCAGGATTCCTTTAAGAATCCTGCAGCCGAATTCCCTCTTCCCGAAGGCCGCAAAAACGCCAGAAGCCTCCTGCAGGATTCCTTTAAGAATCCTGCAGCCGAATTCCCTCTTCCCGAAGGCCGCAAAAACGCCAGAAGCCTCCTGCAGGATTCCTTTAAGAATCCTGCAGCCGAATTCCCTCTCCCGAAGCCCAAAAACGCCAGAACTCCTGCAGGATTCCTTTAAGAATCCTGCAGCCGAATTCCCTCTTCCCGAAGGCCGAAAAACGCCAGAAGCCTCCTGCAGGATTCCTTTAAGAATCCTGCAGCCGAATTCCCTCTTCCCGAAGGCCGGAAAAACGCCAGAAGCCTCCTGCAGGATTCCTTTAAGAATCCTGCAGCCGAATTCCCTCTTCCCGAAGGCCGCAAAAACGCCAGAAGCCTCCTGCAGGATTCCTTTAAGAATCCTGCAGCCGAATTCCCTCTTCCCGAAGGCCGGAAAAACGCCGGAAGCCTCCTGCAGGATTCCTATAAGAATCCTGCAGCCGAATTCCCTCACCCTGAGTGGCTGAGACATTGGAAGCGCCGGGACGGAGATTTGCAGGACATTTTCCTGCGATTCCGCCGTTTTCGTTTCAAATAGCGGAATAGTGGAGGAATCTTGCGGGAGAATTCCACCGCAATTCCTGCGTTTCTTTTTCAAACGCAGGAATTGCGGTGGAATTCTCCCGCAAGAATCCTCCACTTTTCCGCCATTTGCGGAAAAAACGGAGGAAACGCAGCAAAAACGTCCTGCAGAATTTCTACCACGAATCCTTAAGATCAAATCCCTCTTCCTGAGTGGCGGAGATGCCGGTTGTACCGGGACGGAAGATTTGCAGGACATTTTCCTGCGATTCCGCCGTTTTCGTTTCAAATAGCGGAATAGTGGAGGAATCTTGCGGGAGAATTCCACCGCAATTCCTGCGTTTCTTTTTCAAACGCAGGAATTGCGGTGGAATTCTCCCGCAAGAATCCTCCACTTTTCCGCCATTTGCGGAAAAAACGGCGGAAACGCAGCAAAAACGTCCTGCAAAATTTCTACCACGAATCCTTGAAGTCAAATCCCTCTTCCTGAGTGGCGGAGATGCCGATTGTACCGGGACGGAAGATTTGCAGGACATTTTCCTGCGATTCCGCCGTTTTCGTTTCAAATAGCGGAATAGTGGAGGAATCTTGCGGGAGAACTCCACCGCAATTCCTGCGTTTCTTTTTCAAACGCAGGAATTGCGGTGGAATTCTCCCGCAAGAATCCTCCACTTTTCCGCCATTTGCGGAAAAAACGGAGGAAACGCAGCAAAAGTGTCCTGCAAAATTTCTACCACGAATCCTTAAGATCAAATCCCTCTTCCTGAGTGGCGGAGATGCCGATTGTACCGGGACGGAAGATTTGCAGGACATTTTCCTGCGATTCCGCCGTTTTCGTTTCAAATAGCGGAATAGTGGAGGAATCTTGCGGGAGAATTCCACCGCAATTCCTGCGTTTCTTTTTCAAACGCAGGAATTGCGGTGGAATTCTCCCGCAAGAATCCGCCACTTTTCCGCCATTTGCGGAAAAAACGGAGGAAACGCAGCAAAAACATCCTGCAGAATTTCTACCACGAATCCTTGAAGTCAAATCCCTCTTCCTGAGTGGCGGAGATGCCGATTGTACCGGGACGGAAGATTTGCAGGACATTTTCCTGCGATTCCGCCGTTTTCGTTTCAAATAGCGGAATAGTGGAGGAATCTTGCGGGAGAATTCCACCGCAATTCCTGCGTTTCTTTTTCAAACGCAGGAATTGCGGTGGAATTCTCCCGCAAGAATCCTCCACTTTTCCGCCATTTGCGGAAAAAACGGAGGAAAACGCAGCAAAAACATCCTGCAGAATTTCTACCACAACCTAATTTCTACCACGAATCCTTAAGATCAAATCCCTCTTCCTGAGTGGCGGAGATGCCGATTGTACCGGGACGGAAGATTTGCAGGACATTTTCCTGCGATTCCGCCGTTTTCGTTTCAAATAGCGGAATAGTGGAGGAATCTTGCGGGAGAATTCCACCGCAATTCCTGCGTTTCTTTTTCAAACGCAGGAATTGCGGTGGAATTCTCCCGCAAGAATCCGCCACTTTTCCGCCATTTGCGGAAAAAACGGCGGAAACGCAGCAAAAGTGTCCTGCAGAATTTCTACCACGAATCCTTAAGATCAAATCCCTCTTCCTGAGTGGCGGAGATGCCGATTGTACCGGGACGGAAGATTTGCAGGACATTTTCCTGCGATTCCGCCGTTTTCGTTTCAAATAGCGGAATAGTGGAGGAATCTTGCGGGAGAATTCCACCGCAATTCCTGCGTTTCTTTTTCAAACGCAGGAATTGCGGTGGAATTCTCCCGCAAGAATCCGCCACTTTTCCGCCATTTGCGGAAAAAACGGAGGAAACGCAGCAAAAACATCCTGCAGAATTTCTACCACGAATCCTTAAGATCAAATCCCTCTTCCTGAGTGGCGGAGATGCGGTTGTACCGGACGGAAGATTTGCAGGACATTTTCTGCGATTCCGCCGTTTTCGTTTCAAATAGCGGAATAGTGGAGGAATCTTGCGGGAGAATTCCGCAATTCCTGCGTTTCTTTTTCAAACGCAGGAATTGCGGTGGAATTCTCCCGCAAGAATCCGCCACTTTTCCGCCATTTGCGGAAAAAACGGCAGGAAACGCAGCAAAAGTGTCCTGCAGAATTTCTACCACGAATCCTTGAAGTCAAATCCCTCTTCCCGAGTGGCGGAGATGCCGATTGTACCGGGACGGAAGATTTGCAGGACATTTTCCTGCGATTCCGCCGTTTTCGTTTCAAATAGCGGAATAGTGGAGGAATCTTGCGGGAGAATTCCACCGCAATTCCTGCGTTTCTTTTTCAAACGCAGGAATTGCGGTGGAATTCTCCCGCAAGAATCCGCCACTTTTCCGCCATTTGCGGAAAAAACGGAGGAAACGCAGCAAAAACGTCCTGCAGAATTTCTACCACGAATCCTTAAGATCAAATCCCTCTTCCTGAGTGGCGGAGATGCCGATTGTACCGGGACGGAAGATTTGCAGGACATTTTCCTGCGATTCCGCCGTTTTCTTTCAAATAGCGGAATAGTGGAGGAATCTTGCGGGAGAATTCCACCGCAATTCCTGCGTTTCTTTTTCAAACGCAGGAATTGCGGTGGAATTCTCCCGCAAGAATCCGCCACTATTCCGCTATTTGAAACGAAAACGGCGGAATCGCAGGAAAATGTCCTGCAAATCTTCCGTCCCGGTACAATCGGCATCTCCGCCACTCAGGAAGAGGGATTTGACTTCAAGGATTCGTGGTAGAAATTCTGCAGGATGTTTTTGCTGCGTTTCCTCCGTTTTTTCCGCAAATGGTGGAAAAGTGGCGGATTCTTGCGGGAGAATTCCACCGCAATTCCTGCGTTTCTTTTTCAAACGCAGGAATTGCGGTGGAATTCTCCCGCAAGATTCCTCCACTATTCCGCTATTTGAAACGAAAACGGCGGAATCGCAGGAAAATGTCCTGCAAATCTTCCGTCCCGGTACAATCGGCATCTCCGCCACTCGGGAAGAGGGATTTGACTTCAAGGATTCGTGGTAGAAATTCTGCAGGACGTTTTTGCTGCGTTTCCTCCGTTTTTTCCGCAAATGGCTTTTTTCCGCAAATGGGGAAAAGTGGCGGATTCTTGCGGGAGAATTCCACCGCAATTCCTGCGTTTGAAAAAGAAACGCAGGAATTGCGGTGGAATTCTCCCGCAAGATTCCTCCACTATTCCGCTATTTGAAACGAAAACGGCGGAATCGCAGGAAAATGTCCTGCAAATCTTCCGTCCAGGTACAATCGGCATCTCCGCCACTCAGGAAGAGGGATTTGATCTTAAGGATTCGTGGTAGAAATTTTGCAGAACACTTTTGCTGCGTTTCCGCCGTTTTTTCCGCAAACGGCGGAATCGCAGGAAAATGTCCTGCAAATCTTCCGTCCCGGTACAATCGGCATCTCCGCCACTCAGGAAGAGGGATTTGACTTCCACGATTCGTGGTAGAAATTTTGCAGGACATTTTTGCTGCGTTTCCTCCGTTTTTTCCGCAAATGGCGGAAAAGTGGAGGATTCTTGCGGGAGAATTCCACCGCAATTCCTGCGTTTGAAAAAGAAACGCAGGAATTGCGGTGGAATTCTCCCGCAAGATTCCTCCACTATTCCGCTATTTGAAACGAAAACGGCGGAATCGCAGGAAAATGTCCTGCAAATCTTCCGTCCAGGTACAATCGGCATCTCCGCCACTCAGGAAGAGGGATTTGATCTTAAGGATTCGTGGTAGAAATTTTGCAGGACACTTTTGCTGCGTTTCCGCCGTTTTTTCCGCAAACGGCGGAATCGCAGGAAAATGTCCTGCAAATCTTCCGTCCCGGTACAATCGGCATCTCCGCCACTCGGGAAGAGGGATTTGACTTCAAGGATTCGTGGTAGAAATTTTGCAGGACGTTTTTGCTGCGTTTCCGCCGTTTTTTCCGCAAATGGCGGAAAAGTGGAGGATTCTTGCGGGAGAATTCCACCGCAATTCCTGCGTTTGAAAAAGAAACGCAGGAATTGCGGTGGAATTCTCCCGCAAGATTCCTCCACTATTCCGCTATTTGAAACGAAAACGGCGGAATCGCAGGAAAATGTCCTGCAAATCTTCCGTCCCGGTACAATCGGCATCTCCGCCACTCAGGAAGAGGGATTTGATCTTAAGGATTCGTGGTAGAAATTTTGCAGGACACTTTTGCTGCGTTTCCGCCGTTTTTTCCGCAAACGGCGGAATCGCAGGAAAATGTCCTGCAAATCTTCCGTCCCGGTACAATCGGCATCTCCGCCACTCGGGAAGAGGGATTTGACTTCAAGGATTCGTGGTAGAAATTTTGCAGGACACTTTTGCTGCGTTTCCGCCGTTTTTCGCAAATGGCGGAAAAGTGGAGGATTCTTGCGGGAGAATTCCACCGCAATTCCTGCGTTTGAAAAAGAAACGCAGGAATTGCGGTGGAATTCTCCCGCAAGATTCCTCCACTATTCCGCTATTTGCGGAAAAAACGGCGGAAACGCAGGAAAATGTCCTGCAAATCTTCCGTCCCGGTACAATCGGCATCTCCGCCACTCAGGAAGAGGGATTTGACTTCAAGGATTCGTGGTAGAAATTCTGCAGGATGTTTTTGCTGCGTTTCCGCCGTTTTTTCCGCAAACGGCGGAATCGCAGGAAAATGTCCTGCAAATCTTCCGTCCCGGTACAATCGGCATCTCCGCCACTCGGGAAGAGGGATTTGACTTCAAGGATTCGTGGTAGAAATTCTGCAGGACGTTTTTGCTGCGTTTCCGCCGTTTTTTCCGCAAATGGCGGAAAAGTGGAGGATTCTTGCGGGAGAATTCCACCGCAATTCCTGCGTTTGAAAAAGAAATGCAGGAATTGCGGTGGAATTCTCCCGCAAGATCTCCACTATTCCGCTATTTGAAACGAAAACGGCGGAATCGCAGGAAAATGTCCTGCAAATCTTCCGTCCCGGTACAATCGGCATCTCCGCCACTCAGGAAGAGGGATTTGATCTTAAGGATTCGTGGTAGAAATTTTGCAGGACACTTTTGCGCGTTTCCGCGTTTTTCCAGCAAAACGGCGGAATCGCAGGAAAATGTCCTGCAAATCTTCCGTCCCGGTACAATCGGCATCTCCGCCACTCGGGAAGAGGGATTTGACTTCAAGGATTCGTGGTAGAAATTTTGCAGGACGTTTTTGCTGCGTTTCCTCCGTTTTTTCCGCAAATGGCGGAAAAGTGGAGGATTCTTGCGGGAGAATTCCACCGCAATTCCTGCGTTTGAAAAAGAAACGCAGGAATTGCGGTGGAATTCTCCCGCAAGATTCCTCCACTATTCCGCTATTTGAAACGAAAACGGCGGAATCGCAGGAAAATGTCCTGCAAATCTTCCGTCCCGGTACAATCGGCATCTCCGCCACTCAGGAAGAGGGATTTGATCTTAAGGATTCGTGGTAGAAATTTTGCAGGACACTTTTGCTGCGTTTCCGCCGTTTTTTCCGCAAACGGCGGAATCGCAGGAAAATGTCCTGCAAATCTTCCGTCCCGGTACAATCGGCATCTCCGCCACTCGGGAAGAGGGATTTGACTTCAAGGATTCGTGGTAGAAATTTTGCAGGACGTTTTTGCTGCGTTTCCGCCGTTTTTTCCGCAAATGGCGGAAAAGTGGAGGATTCTTGCGGGAGCATTCCACCGCAATTCCTGCGTTTGAAAAAGAAATGCAGGAATTGCGGTGGAATTCTCCCGCAAGATTCCTCCACTATTCCGCTATTTGAAACGAAAACGGCGGAATCGCAGGAAAATGTCCTGCAAATCTTCCGTCCCGGTACAATCGGCATCTCCGCCACTCAGGAAGAGGGATTTGATCTTAAGGATTCGTGGTAGAAATTTTGCAGGACGTTTTTGCTGCGTTTCCGCCGTTTTTTCCGCAAATGGCGGAAAAGTGGAGGAATCTTGCAAGACGCTTCCGCCATATTTCCACTATTCAAGTGGGGGGAATTTGAGTTGTGGATTCTTGGTGGAATCTTGCAGAGCATTCCGCAATGACTGAACTGCCTATTTTTCGGAGATTGTCTTTCAAGATGGCAGCTGTCAAAAGTGGGTGGGGAAAAGTCACGCATTTTATCCTCAATATTGAGGAAATAAGGCTCTTGGGTGTGCATATTTGCAGTTTTTCGATGATTTCACATTGATATCCTTGAGAAGCAATGAGAATTTCGGCAAAAAAAAAAATTTATTTTTAAGGGTTTTTCAACAATTTTTCCAAAAATTGGCATATTTCCGGTGCGGAAAGTACTTTTTCCCCCTTTCTACTCATCCTGTACCGTGGAAGCATCCTTGCACCCAGTTCTATACTATAATAAGCGTGAAAAAAGGACTTATTTGCGTGCATGAATTAATGTCTTGGTGAAATTCCAAGTCCCATATTTATATTTGTTGTGAAGTTCCCCCAAATGACATCACCCGATCACTTTGTGAATCACAGCGCCACCTCGAAAAATTGGTCCGAAGCACGCCATATTCAAAGTATAGGCATATATTTTAGCGGAATTGCGGCGGAATTTCTTGCAGGATTCCTGCAGGAAAATCCGGTACAAATCCGCCATTTATGGTCCTTTTCGTCCATGCAGGAATTTCGGCGGAATTTCCTGCAGGATTCCTGCAGGAAAATCCGGTACAAATCCGCCATTTATGGTCCTTTTCGTCCATGCAGGAATTTCGGCGGAATTTCTTGCAGGATTCCTGCAGGAAAATCCGGTACAAATCCGCCATTTATGGTCCTTTTCGTCCATGCAGGAATTTTGGTGGAAGTTCTCGCAAGATTCCTGCAAGAAAATCCGGCACAAATCCGCCATTTATGGTCCTTTTATTCCATGCAGGAATTTTGGTGGAAGTTCTTGCAAGATTCCTGCAAGAAAATCCGGCACAAATCCGGCATTTAAGGTCCTTTTGGCCATTGCTGGAATTTCAACGGATCATCTTGCGTGATTCCGGCAAGTAAATCCGGTAAAATTCCGCCATTGTCCCTGCGGAATTGAAACGCGGTTTTCCTCTATAATTCCGCCGAGAAATCCCGAGACCCAAAACCTCCGGGAATAATAATAAATAGCGGAATCATCCGGTAAAAATATTGCGGAATTCTGCGTATTATTCCGCCAAAATTTCTATCAAAATTTCCGCTATCCGTGCCGACAAACAGCGGATTTTTGGTGGAAGGTTCCGCTGCGGAAAACAGCGGAGATAGAGGAAGATCCGGCACGAATCCCGCACGATTCCTATAGGACTGTTTTTACTGGGTT
>NW_026776158.1:0-80443 GCF_947086385.1 Phlebotomus argentipes
GTTAATGTTTACTATGCAAAAAAGGTTTCATTTGAGTGAATTCACTGATAAACACACTCTTTTCTTTCTCTCTCTCTCTTTGCAGCGCCTAATTGATAAGACAAAAGTGACGTGCCTGAAGTGGCTGCCGTCGTCACCGAACCTGTTCCTGGCCGCCCATGCTTCTGGGCATCTGTATTTGTACAACGAGGAGTTGCCGTGCACGCCAACAGCGCCCAACTATCAGCAGTTCAAGATGGGCGAGGGCTTTGTCATCTACACGTGCAAGTCCAAGTCGACGCGCAATCCGCTGTACAAGTGGTCATTTGGCACGGACAATGGCAGCATCAATGAGATCAGCTTCTCGCCGTGCGGCAGCAATTTGGCCATTGTGTCGCAGGACGGCTTCCTGCGGGTCTTCCACTATGACACGATGGAGTTGCTGGGCATCGCGCGATCGTACTTCGGGGGATTCCTGTGTGTGTGCTGGAGTCCGGATGGGAAGTACATTGTGGTGGGCGGAGAGGATGATCTCGTGACGGTGTGGTCGATGCAGGAGAGGCGAGTTGTGGCGCGTGGGCAGGGCCACAGATCATGGGTGTCCGTGGTGGCATTTGATCCCTACACCACGAGCTACTCGCACTGGGACGGCCCGGACTTCTCGGACGATGAGAATCCCATCAATGATGGGGGCTTCAGAAACTACAGTGGCGATGATAATGACGCGGCACGACGGCCACCGTCCAGCGCCACGGCGGCGGATAAGATGGCCACGAGCTATCGCTTGGGATCCGTGAGTCAGGATACGCAACTGTGTCTGTGGGACATCACGGAGGATGTGCTGCGACAGCCGGTGGGCATTCGGCATCGGCTCAGCTCGCACGATCCGCAGCAGAATCTCGTGAATGGCGAGGCGGAGCGCAAGGGTGCCTCATCGTCAGCCTCTGGCTCTTCTGTGTCCTCAACAAGTGCCGCCATGTCCACAGTGTCGAGCGGAGCGTCCCGGGATGTGGACAATCCACGCCCGGCGGCGGCGGCCAGTGGGAAGATTGCCAACTCTGTGGCGAGTGACAGTGCGCCAGTGGCCACGAACAGTGATAGTAAACATTGGAACAGCGTGAGTGGGAAGAGTGGCAAGAGTGTGAGTGTGATTGGGAATTGTGTGGGCAATAGTGTTAAGTCAACGGACTCGCCGGACTCAAAGAACGGCAGCAGCAAATCCTCCGACGGCATGTCGGCCTTCAACACCCTCACGCAGAGGCTGTCACATCTGGGCTTCGGCAGTGACAAGGCGTCGAGTCATCATCATGGCAAGAAGACATTCAGTCTGTCCAAATCCAGTGCGAATCATCACTTTGTGCACAACAACAACAGCGCCAGCAGTCCAGGTGATTCCGCCAGCATTGCCACGAGTGGGAAGACGAGATCTGGCGGCGGCGGCGCTGCGATGGTTCAGGTGGCGACGAATGGGAATGGCGCAGCCGATGGCGATGGCAGCAGTGGCGGAAGCAGTGTTGTGGCCACTTATGATCCAATGAAGTTGATTGGCACGTCGGCGTGTCCGCGCTTCGATGAGTGTCCCGTGCTGGAGCCGCTTGTGTGCAAGAAGATCGCCCATGAAAGACTGACAGCGCTCATTTTCCGCGAAGATTGCTTCCTCACAGCGTGCCAGGATGGGATTATCTATACGTGGGCGAGGCCAGGATTTGCGGTGAGTAATAAAGTAGATTTGGAAGAGGAGAAAAAAATCATTCTTTTTCACCCTTTTTTCCAGAATGCTCCTCAGCACGCCGGCTCGAGTCCATCGGCGCCTCCCGGCGGAACAGTGGTTTAATACAGTGAAAACCATGTTTAGGAAAAACAATGTCTTGACGCAGTTTCACCGCGCGCGGAAGAACTCCAGATCGTGTGGAGTGTCGAAACAAAAATGGGCCTATGAATAAAATTCTCATGCAAATGGAAAAAAGTGAGAGAAAAGCAGGAAAACTCTGTGTCTTCTGGAGGATCTGATATGAGAAAAGATGAAGAAAAGAAAAAAAGCACGGAATGGAAAGAGCAGTAAATTAAAATATAAGATTTCTGAAGTGAAACTGATTTATAGGATATTATATTGAGTGGAAAGAATGGGGAAGAGAAAAGAAGAAGAAAAAACCTTTCAAAGTATGATGAAGGAAAAAAAAACATGAAAAATATTAGTAGCAAAAATTTTACACACCAAAGATAACAAATCTTGTAATTACTAATTATTCTATTTGAGGAAAGAGAGAGAGAGAGAGAGTGAGTTTTCAGAGCAACAAGAGTGCGTGAGTGTGTGAGAGAGAGAGAAATATTTAATTTTTACAATTACATTAGTTTCTAAGAAGTAATTTTATTTCATTTGAATGTCTGACCATTTGATTTTCTCACGGTAGTTTTTAGTGAAAGCCTGAAGAAAAGTGGTGAGAGCTTTTGTTAGCGCAAGAATTGTTTTATATTTCTTCAGCTTCTATTGTCAACTCTTTTCTTAATATTATATTATATAGAGAGAGAGAGAGAAATTATTACACTTTCCTTTCCACATTGATAAACAAAAAAAGAGGCGATTTTTTTCTATAATAGGCAAATTGTTTAAGCATATTTGTAATTTCCAATGGCCACAAACTTGCGAACAAATCCACAACATTTATTTTCTTGTATTTTAAAATATATTTTATAAATTTATTTTAGCAAATATACATTTAATTAACTGTGATTTATTCTTACCTGCTTTTATTGCAAAAAAAAAGAAGAAAAGAAAACCACAATTTTCTATTCACATAATTTCTTTTTTCTTCATTTCTTTGAGCCTGAATCTTTGAACGTGACGTAAAAGAAGAAGAAAAAGAACACAAATCTGTCCATCAAACGAGGAGAAGAAGAAGAAAAGAAAAACATATTCTGTACAATTAAATAAAGGAAAAAAAATTCTTTCTTGTAACATTCCGAAATCACTTAAAGTAGCGTGAAAAAGTAGTTGAGAAGAGAGAGAGAGAAAAAAAACATTATAAGCAAATTTAACATGAAAACAAGAAACGATTCTTCTCTCATCATGAAAAAATACTAAAGAAAAAATGAATATTTTTAGGGAAAAATAAGCAAAATAATTGTGAAGTGGAATGAAGGAAGGAAAAGAGGTGAAAAACGCTGAGAAACTGATATATTTTGAATAAATTAGCAATTTTAATGTTGTTACGTGCTGTTGTGAAAGTTTATTTGAACCAGAAGATGGTGAAGAAGAAGATGAGGAAAAACTATTGACGAGAACAATCTGAGAAATGTAACAGAAAAGCAAATTAACAAAATACAAAAGAAGAGAAACAATGAGTAACATTTTTGCATTATTATCGAAAAATATATTTTTCTTTTTCTCGTTTTTCTGTAAAGTCAGTGAACAAAAAAAAACAACAGTTGAAGTTTTTTAGGTGGAAAAAGAGATGAGAAAAAACGCAAGTTAAAAAGAAAAGTAATAAAGATAGATAAAAAATATTACTGTAAAACTTATAACTAAATAACACATGAATAGAATATTTAAAGTTTTTAATTTTAATAGAGTTACTAAAAAACAAGGAGAAGAAGAAAAAGAAAACTATAGAGCAAAAGTAAGGCGCAGATGAAAAAAAAAATTCTACGAGAGGAAAATTCATTTCAATCTGAGAGAATTCTAGCAACACAATTTTTTTCAAAAAATATGTTGTCTCCGGACGAGATGAGAGGAGGAATAACAATAGCAAAGAGAATCAAAAGCAGAAGATGAGGAAGAAGAGTGACAAATGGTGAGGAGAAAGAAAATGTAATTGTTGCGGAAATTGAGCATTTCTATATTGATTTTCCACATGCAATTGTGTGCGAAAAGCCATTTTGGAGTTGAAGTAATTTTTTTGTGTGTAAAAGTGCACATTTTTTGCTGATAAAACTAAAAAAAAATTGAAAATGATTTGAAAAATAATATATTGAGGAAACATTTTTAATACATATCCATTTGTGAGAAGAACATGAGAAGAAATTTCTAAATTAAATTATTAATTTATTGTGTGTATAACAGAGAATTGGAGGATTTTCAATATATATATATTGGTTGGAGAAATTTTTTTTTTCGATTTTTGAGAACGAGAGTGAAATAGTAAAAAAAAAATGTTTGCCATTTTTGTAAATAGAAAAGTAATATTTGAAGAAGATGATGAAAAAGAAGCGTAAGGAAAACAAAAAAAAAACATTACAAAATGTGAGAAGTGAAGAGAGAATTTTTGAGAAATAGTAATCAAGATAGAAATGATGAAATTTTCTGTATATAAAGTGCATGTAAATAAATAATACGGTACACATTTAAAAATTATACACACAAAGTTTGCCGATTGAGAAGCTCTGGCGTGAAGTGAGCTACGCGAAGAGTGGCTGCGGCGGCTGCGGTTTCCAGTGTCTGAAACATTCAACGGCTGCGTCTTGACGTTTGATCGGTGATTTGGCGATGACAACATTTTGAGCGTATTTTCCGGGAAAATCTCTGTGAGAACGTGAAGAAAAGTGACCAAGAATGAACTACAATGCCAATGCAAACGCCCGGCAGCGTAAGTTTGAGAATTGTAAGGAAAACTGGCAAGTAATGTGTGAGTTGCGTGTTATGGGCCAATGGGGCAGTCTTGCGTGTGTTTTCCTGGCTTTTCCGGGCTGGTTTTGGTCGTTTTGTGTGGTTTTAGTTGTGTGCGGCACATTTATTTGCTGGTTTTGTCCATATGGTGTGTCTTTCTGTACTCATTGGGTGTCTTTTTGCAGCTGCTGGCGGCGTCCGGAAGCCCAAGAGAGTGAGTGACACCAACGCCATGGGACCAGCGGCTCCGTCAACCAGCGCTCAGTTCATGTCAACTCCTCAGCAACAACCAGCCTTTGGGGCAGCGCCAGGCGGTGGAACTACACCAGGTTACGGTCCATCCCAGGGAATGCCTCAAAATCTCCCCCAGCAGCAGTATCCCATGCCCCAGGGCTACGGATTTGACCCCAATGTGACGCCAAGCAGTGAGTGATTGCGTCTGCAGGGAGAGTTCGCTCATTCACACGCTGTGTTTGCAGATTTCTCCCAATATCCGGGCAATTATGGGCAGAATCCGCAGCAGATGCCGCAGCAGCAGGTGCCTTTCGCTGGTGGTGCGCCCCAAGCGGGCCCTGGGGCCGGCTTCCAGGGACAGTTCTCGATGCTGCAGCAGCCAATTGTCCAAGACATGGCGATGCAGTATGGCCAGAGGCTGGCGGATCAGGGCAAGGAGCTGGTGAACAGGGAGTTCGAGAAGTACATCCCCGTGACGCGGCTCAAGTACTACTTCGCCGTGGACAACAAGTACGTGATCAACAAGCTGAGGCTCCTCTTCTTCCCCTTCACCCACTCCGACTGGTCGCTGAAGTACGACCAGGACAATCCCGTGCAGCCCAGGTACGACATCAACGCCCCAGATCTGTACATCCCCATGATGGCCTACATCACCTACGTTGTCCTCGCCGGACTGGTGCTCGGTGAGTTGCTTTGAGACGATTAGACGATTTTGATTAGAGACGATTGTGTGTCCTTTGTAGGGATGCAGGATCGCTTCTCACCGGAACAACTGGGCATTCTGGCGTCCAGCGCTCTGGCTTACAGCCTCTTTGAGCTCATCATCTACTCAGTGACTCTCTATGTGGCCAACATCTCAACATCGCTCAAGACGCTCGATTTGCTGGCGTTTTCCGGATACAAATTCACCATCATCAATTTCTGCCTCATCGTCAGCATTCTATTCCGCAAGTCCGGCTACTATGGCGCTCTGGCGTACAGCAGTTTCTCCCTGGCCTTCTTCCTGGTGAGTTCTCAGGCGCTCTTGACTTGTGGACTCTCCATCAATAATCACTTTTTCCAGCTGCGCAACATTAAGGCGAAGGTTCTGTCCAACACCCAAACTGCTCCGGCAACTTACGATCCGTATGGGAATCAGCAGCAATTCGACCAGACAATGGGTCACAAGAGGAAGCTGTACTTCCTCCTACTGGTCGCCGCCCTCCAGCCGCTCCTGGCCTTCTGGCTCTCCTGGCATTTAATACCAAATTCCTCGCCAGAGCTGTCAGGGTCGGTTTAGGACATCTTTTCACTCACCATTTGTCGTCTTTTTACTACCCTTGTTCTCGGAGAGCGAATATAATTACAAATTACACAAATTACACCTGTATTTAATGGTTTTTTTTTCGTCTTGTTGGGATGGAAAGTTGAGCGTGAATTTTTCAAGTTGGTTTTGGGCTGCGTATCTGTGGAAGTTGGCGGCTTCCAGTGAAACTTAACCTCACATTGTTGATGTTTTGTCCGTTTCGCTTTTGTATAGAGGGAAATTTTAGTTGTTTCCTGAGAAATTGTAAAGATCTGGGTCCGGTGTTGCTGAAAGCACCATGAATGAGACCCCACAGACGCGCAAGAGGAGTCTGTTGAAGCGAAGCGTCAGTGTTTTGACTAAAACTCGTGAGTGAATTGACGAATGATGTTTTGGCTTCAGAGCAGCTGTATTATGTTTATTTTGCCCCCAATTTTCAGGTCCTTTTTCCCCTCGAGAGAGTCCTGAGCGAAAGTCTCCATCCAGACAGGATGAAGGTCAATTCAAGCAACAGAACTTCTCCACACCCATCAGCTCCCGGCACATACAGAGTGCTCCAGCGTGCTCTCCGGAGAATGACAACTCGCCGATTGTCCATCTGTCGCAGGATCTGCACTGGAAAGCGGATGTGGCATGGGGATGGGACAGTCCAAAGAATAGTCCAGCCCAGAGGAAGTTCTCCGCGAAGAAGAAATCCTCCCCAATCACTCGATCGCACAGTCTGACTCGGCCCAATGCGAGGAGAGATCAGGCGAAGACGGGCTTCTTCAGGTTCAGGAAGGATCTCATGACGATGGAGTCAAAGTACAGCAGCACCGATTCTGGTACAACCACTTCAAGTGGTTCACCGACGGTGGAAGCTGAAAAATCCGCCACTTCGAGGGTGGAAACCACCGCGGATATGCTGAAATATGTCCTGGAGGACTCAAACACTTCTGATAAGACTGTCGTGCAGAATGCCGACACTCCTGGACCGTCAAAAGCAATGACAACCATTCAGAAAGACTTCTTGTTTGATGATTCGGCGGATGATAGAGATTTGGCTGCTCTTATCGATGATCCGCCAGTTGTAGTTGCACAATCTCCGGAGATTTTCTCTCCGGCTGTGAGCAGGAAAAAAGACTCGTCGTCGAGAACGTCGTCGGAAGAGATTTACTACACCGTAGAAGAATGTGTTCAGAATTTGGATAGAGAAATTAGGGAAGATCGCAAGAAAACTCCAGCAAAACCCACCTCAAGTGGAGTAAAGAATCCTCCATTGAAGTCTTCCAGTCGAGACGACGAGCTGAAGTGGCTTGTTGATGACTCCTTCGATGACATCTTGTCTCAGTTGCCACTCGATGGATCTTCAGCTCGCAACGGAAGCTTTGCAAGGCACGCTTCGATGCCGGTGCAGAAGCAAGATTCACAATTGTCGCAAAGCTCTGCGAAAGTGATCAACAGATACGACAGCATGCCGGTGAATTCCACGCTGAGGAAGAGCGATGAACCGCCGTCCAGGAGTGGCAGTTCTGAGTCGATCTCATCGGTTTCGTGTAAGTTTGGCTGACATATTTCTAATGCATTTACAATATTTGAGCGATTCTTTCAGCTTCTGGGAAGTGTACGATGACAGAGATTGCAAGGAAGCGCCAGGAGGCGCTGCAAAGGTTAAGAAACTCAAAGCAAAAGCAGCTGCAGAAGAATCTCAGCAATAAATGAATCTGATTTATTCTTCAACACACACACAAAAATAGTGCTAAATTACATTTCCAAACCTGCCGAAAAGAAAGGTAGGAATTGACTTTATATTTTTCTACGATTGTATTTAGCATGTAAAATATGTAAATCACTGGAATTATAGAGAAGAGAGGCGATGCCAATGTGCGCAATGTCTAATGTTGTATTAAATTGCCAACTCGAACTTAACATCTGTTTGGCGAAAGCGAAGCCCTCGACTGTGTTTTTTCTCGCCCTTCCACCCCCTTTCACCCCCTCAGCAGCCGATTGGGGCGGTGTGGAGGGAAAAAAACGAACCATTTTATGATGTGTGCTATCATCGATTCTTTATCACACTCGCACGACTCGTAAAAGTACACTTGACTGGTTGGGATTTGAGATTGAGAAATGGTTTAATGTAATTCGCATGTATCGTGCGTGTGAATTCCCGCTTCTGTTCGTCGCGTCGCATAGTGCGCGCCTCCCTCGGATGGCGCGCGCGAGAAGGAGCTTTCAAGGGCGGAGCTTTCACGCCACTTCCCCACATTTTCCCAACAACGTCTGGTGTTGTGTGTGCGAAAGAGGGAAAGTTCACGGTGATCTTGCGCATTAATTGCCGGGTTTAATGTGGTGTGTGTTGTTTTCAACACTTTTCCAGCCAACATATCTCTTGTGTGCCTCTGTGTGGCTATTTTTATATATTGTCTCAAACGGAAAATCGATAATTTTTGAATTTAATCCCCCCGGAACATCAGAGTCGGATGGGGTGGAAAATATTGCTTGAAATTCACCATCTTTTCCACTTTCTCCGTCTTCTTCTCTCTGTCTTTGTCTTGATGTGGTTTTCAGGGCGATTTCAAAGCTTCCTTGGGGGGAAAAGCTCTCTCGCGAGTGCCGCCCTGGAATTGTGGGTATATTTCTCAAATATTATCATTTGGTTGAGCTTAGACACCCAATGACGTCATTGAGCACACTCACAGCCAAATGAGGCGCACACAGTGGAGATCGAAGGGGAGAAGCAGCGACTTGGGCCACTCTTGCGCATCCCCAACAATTGCTCCGTCTCTGTTGCACGGCCGATCGAAGTTGACGGCAGTGAAATCCATTCACGGAGCTCCTGTCACTACTGGCACGTCATCGAGAAGACTTGGGTGTAGTTTTGTGTGTTGGGGCCTCTCATCTTTTCCACCTCACTCTCCAGCCGGACAGGCCAGGAAGACACCAGACGACCAGGCAGGAGTCTTCCCCCCAAAAAAGAGGAGTCCTGTGTGCACAGTCGAGGGTGCGTCATTCGCCGCGAGAGAGAGCTTTTCACACGAGTGTGTGTGCTTTTTATCGGGGGGTTTTTTTTCGGTGGTGAGAGAAGAAAGTGCGACCATCCCGATAATATACACACTTTCCCAGACCGAGAGGGACACGCGGGTCAAAACATGCAGGAGTGAGTGAAAGTAGAGAGTCAGAGACATATTCCAGGTGTCACACAGTGTCTGAGGTGAGGCGCAATAACCCGTCAGCTGCTATACTGCGAAGGGGCTGCTTTTGAGGGACCAGCGCGAGCTTTCACCCCCTCGTTTCCTGTGCGTGAACACCTGTGCGGATTGCTGGGCGATGCCAGTGACATGGCTGTGCCTCCTGGGGCTGATGATTCTCTCCGTGGCGACTGTGTCCTCGTCGTCTGGTGATGTGTTCACCAGCTCCTTCCTCGTGCGCTTCAGGCGGAACGTGGACAACCAGGTGGCCCATGAGATCGCCAACAAGTACGGCTATGACAACTTAGGATCGGTGAGTGTCCCCAAAACACACATATTATATCCTTTTCCTCTGCCCTCCGTGTGGGCGATGCTGGAAGAACATCTGCCAACGAGGAGAGAAGGAGATTTTCATTCACATCAATCGCGGGAGATAATTGATGTTCGCGGAGGTGTTGGGGCGCCCCGCGGGGTGGGAAAATCGCTGAAATTGTATCTTCCAACATCCATTCAGAGATTCCATTCAGAGGGTATGCAAATTCCCAACATCACGACTCCGACGACTCCCAATAAATACCAAATCAGACAGAGATGAAATCACTGTCTTTCTGTGTGATATTCATGAAATATTGAAAAGGGCAAACTACATATATTCCTCTCTCGACCTATTGAATTTCCAATCATGCGACACCTGGCTGATGGTGATATTTCGTGGTTATCACGCAAAGCTCTCTGTGTCGAAAGCAGCAGCCTAAAATATTCAGTTGAATGTGTGTGATTCGATTTTTTGTCACTCATCGTCAAATGTTTCATCACACAAATTTCCATTTATCCTTTTGTGATTTTCACCCCAAATTCACCCCTAAATGCATATTTCCATGTTTACTTTGATGTGGAAATGCAATTTGACAAACATATTTCTGATTTAACTGTCCGGAACACTCACCACAATAATGTGTACAATGTGAAATGCACAAAATGAGACTGGATTTTTCCAATTGTCGCTCTCTGAATGTGGAGCAAATGTTGTCAATTCATACCAAAAATATATGTATATTTACATTAAATCTAGGCATAAAAGCGGAGAATGCCTATTTTTTCCATTGCTGGGAATCCTTTTTGATTGAGCTGTTTGAAAACAACATGTTTACAATAAAACGCGTGTTTATAGAAATATTTCAAAGGTATTTTTTTTTCCTTGAAGTAAAATTTCCATTGCA
This sequence comes from Phlebotomus argentipes, assembly GCF_947086385.1. NCBI lineage: Eukaryota > Metazoa > Arthropoda > Insecta > Diptera > Psychodidae > Phlebotomus > Phlebotomus argentipes. Next base: position 10,489 of record NW_026776158.1, read on the forward strand.
AACTGAATTCCTTCACATATCCTTTGTCTCGGGTTTCATCTTCTAGGAAAAATCCTTGTTGAGCACCTTGAATTATTAATCGATCTCCCCTTGAGTCACTCTCTTCTCTCTCTCTGTCTCATTCCTCGACAAGACAAACAACAGTGAGGAAGTAAATACTCAGTGGATGGCAAAAAACTCACCATCGTCCTACAAGATACATAGTGTAGGTGCTGCAGAGGCTTCCGGGGGGAGGTGGGTGGTTGCCAGTGGCGCAAAAAATGAATGATGTGGTTTTTTTGCTCCGCCAAATTGGACAGAAGTGTTTGTATTTTCGTACAATTGCAGCTCAGCCTCGTGGGCGGTTCATCAGCTATTTCTGTCGAAGATGATGCCATGAGGGGGTTGCGCGAAGGGTGATTATTGAATTCCCCTGGGTTGTAATTAATTCTGGAAAGTATAATTCACCCGGAGAGGGCTGAAAGTCCAGTGGAGACGCCTGGTGGCCACCAGGCGTCTCCATTCGAACGTTGTAACTTTTACGCAGAACAACTCCGCAAGGCAAGGGCTTTTGGAAACGTGGGCAGAGGGATTAGGTTCGATCTTTTGCGTCGTAGCGTGAGAATTAAACTTTCTTTCGGCGAATGGTGAGAGAGGGATTTTGGACGAAATTCACCCAATTCGCAGTTAAAAAAAAGTATCTCGATACAATTTTCACATCTCAACTCTGTTGCGGTGTTTTCTGTGACACCAAACTTTTTGTTCGTGTTATTTTTATACATTTTCCTTACTTCAAATTCCTCAAACCACCTTTACACACTCGCCTGGTCCACCCCCTTGTGTGTGTCTGTGTGTGGGTGGATGAAAGGGAGGGCGAAGTGCTAGAGTGAATTTTGGGGGGGGGGGAGAATGAGAATTTTGTGGTGACAATAAAATAATAATAAATGTGTGAAATTGAAATGCCACGAGAGAAAGTGGAACAGGTGGCCACTTTCAAATGCACACACAGCACAAAAGTGAGTCCAAAAAGTATATTTCCCAAAGGCAAACGAACTGACGAGGAGAGAAGAAAGAGAGAGAAAAAAAAGAACACACACACACTTTTGATTAATTCAATAAAATGGCAAATTGAATAATTGAATGCCAACATATGGTGGACTGAAGACTCTGGGTAAGAAATGTAATTTCCTCTTATTTCGCCACAAAACCACCCTTTTTCATGCTCTCTCTCTCTCCCTCTCTCTCTTTCATCCCTTTTTCTCGGCAAAGTGGCGGAGCTTGTCAGACCACCCGTCGGTCCTCCGGCTGCAGAATTTCATAGCGACGGAAGGAAAATCAATCACGCTATACAGCATATTTTCAATTCCCAATAAGTTATTTCTTCAGGTCTCGTACATCTCTTTCTCAGAGAGTTGACGACAGTTCTAGATTGCGATGGTGGAAGAAATGGAATTTATCGTGGCAATAAAAGCTGAAAAATATGTGTATTTCAGCAATTGTATTCAAAGTCGCAACACTTCTGGTGGAAATTCTGTATGTAGAGCTTTAAAGCAATATTTATGCTATTGAGTTCAACTCTGTCGGGGCGTATTTGTGCGGTTTCGCCATTCTTCTGCTATCACATCTGGTGGCTACATAGCTGTAGCAATAGCGCTATGGTGAATGAAAATATGAACGAGAGTTCTCGCGCCATGAAATGATGAGGATGGGAAGAGAATCTCCATCCATGATTACATGTAATATGTAGTGTTATTTCTCAGATTTCCTGCTTTTATTGCTCATTTTTGTGCGGTTTTCATCGCTCAAGATTAACACTTTATATGAAAATCGATCGGATTTTGATGGAAATGATGATTTTTTCAGTGGATTTTTTTAGTATAAAATAGAAATTCTTATGATTTACTATTGAAATGGATGTAATTCCCTCTTCGAATTGCTAAAAAGGCTCTTCGGAAATTGGCTTTGTGATAGACTTTAGATTTATATCATAATATTGATTTGTGTCGATGAGAGGAAATTGGTAAAGGAGCAAATCTCTTGATACAAAACCATTGATTTATTGCGACAATGTCATGAACCCTTTTCTGCACTACTGCTTTGTGTGGGGAATTTGAGTGTGAATGGACATGAAATGTAGAAAGTCAGTCTATCAGGGAATTCGTAGAAATGCTACAATTCAGTGTCATAGAGATGTCCATGTTGCAGAGAGAGAGAGAGAAAGAGAATGGTAGAATGATGATTTCCTTTCTCCAATTCTGCCTCTATTTTTCTCAATAGAGACGCTTTTCATATCGATTGAAAGTTCTGCATAGAAGTTTCTGTTTGTCTCTCACTCCATCAATTCCACATCACACATTCTATCATTCAATTATTTTTACTAAAAATAACTATTGAGAAATTGTGTGCAATTTTTCACAATCATTTGCGATATACGCAAGTTTTTTCAATTGAAGATCATTCCATTGAATGTTTTCTCATCAATGCCAAGCATTTTGTATTCTTGTTGCGCAATATTCTTCTCTTTAAGTCGTGGAATGGATTTTGTGCAACAATATGAAGACCATTTTTATCTGCGGAGATTGTTTGCAGCAAAAAAAACTTGTCACACAATCATGTGAAATGATGCGGCGTTCTTTATTTGAGAAAAGGACACAGTTCGTCCCACATCTGCAAGGACAAGATAAAAATATTGTGTGTCAGGAAAAAAAATCCGATTGAATATTGTTCGCCTGGAGATTGACACGTGGACAAAAAGCTTTTCAACCTGGAAACTTGAAAGCTTCGCGCCCACGCATATTCATATCATGCAGAATAATAATCTGACAGAGAGAATTACTATTCCATATGACGTGCAGAGACGAATAAATGACGTTTCCTTTTCAATTACTCTATTAAATGTGATCTTTTATTGCTAAAATTCAAGGAATTCTGCCCACTGAGGCTCTATGAAAAGGAGCCATCAGTCAAAGGACATGCAAAGCAGAAAATTCTTTTGATATTGAAAGATCAGTTCTTTTTCCTAGCAAAAAGAACCATTTCTCCTCATGCTTTGGGGTTTTTAGACGTTCATTCACCCTTCAATAAGATGATTTTGGGTTTAAATATAGAGTGGCTAATTTAATTAAAAGCGATTACATCACTTTTTGACGATGCTCTCTGGTCAAGTTTTGGTTCGTATTACAAAATAATGGCCAATACGCGCTTCGTCATGATTTTTCCGCCGATGAGATAAGACGTGGCGTCATTCCTCAAAATGTACCTTCGCAAGCAGAAAATTTTCCCGCGGCTTTCGCCACTCAATAATTTAATGCATGGAAATATTGATGGAAGAAGAGTGGAAATTGTGCGCGGGGAATTTTCCAGAACAGCTTTGTTTTACGAGCTCAATGAAATATTCAAATATTGCCAAAAATTTAAATGTCTGTATTTGAATAATATTAGGACTATTTGCTATTGAGGGTTGAATTGGTGGGTGGAAAAAGTCAATCTGTGGCTATCATTTCTTTTTAGGGTGGAATGAAATGGTATTTATCTAGTCTAGTTTATATTTAAGTTATACAATATTGGGGAAAGAACAGGAATATTATCTGAATATATTTTATTTTTAGAAAACACAAAAGCGAAGATAATAAATTACTTTGAATAACAGCTTGAGCATTTACCTAACATTATCATCAGTACACAATCGGTGAGCTTTTTCCTAAATAACGCTATGGATTTATTTATATTGCATGAAATACTTTAGCAATTCTAGAAGATGTGCTCGATGTGGAAAGTCAATCTCGCCGCTTTTGTGGAATGGAAATGACAGACAGACAAATAGATCGAGAAAGTAACTTTCGTATTTCCATCGCTTCCCGCGGGGATGATTTTCAAATGCATGAAAAAGTGGGGCAAATGGAAAAAAAAGGCCGAAACGAAATCGTCCTACAAATTTATTTCAATAAGTCACTTGAGAAAGAGTGTGTTTTCTGCTGAATTATTTAACCGGACGCACTATATTTTTTGCTCACTCGCCAGCATATTGAAAAATTGAGCGGGCGAAAATTAAATGGTTTTCAGTGTTTGCAGAATATTTTTCTCTTCATTTTGCACACCGGCACACGATATAAATGTGTGTGTTTGGCTGTGAGGGAAAGCTGGTGCTTCACGTAATCCCATTTGGATTCTGAATCCTCCCTCTCTCTCTCTCTCTCTCTCCCTCGTGAATTCCCTCTCTCTTTTTCCCATGTTGGGTGGGAAAAATTCCAGAGGAAAAAATTATTAAGTCTCAATAGCAAATGTGTATGAAACGTGAATATCATTTTAATTCTGCCGGCAAACTTCATCCCCATAATGTGAGAGTGAAGCTCTCACATTTGCCTCTTATCAGCTTATGCCACACTGAAGAGCTTTTGCATTATTTACGTGCGTGTATGAGATTAAAAAGAAGAAAAAAAAGCCAGGGAAAACCCGTGAGAGTGAGAGGAGAAATGCCAGGAATTTTTCATAAAAAGATACCTTTCTCCCATTCAACAGACATACGGTGAAAAAGTCACATCAGATTTTCTTCTATTCTCTTCTCACCATTTTTTTTTCTTGGTGAGGGTGGAAATCATTGGTTGGGAGCAATTTTCTGTGACGCACTTTACAGACGCTTTCGGGGTTGTTTTCCTTGGCGTGGAGGAGGTTTTTTTTGTATATGTATCGTGCCATAATACATAGGATTTGAATCCCAAATGAATTATTAGTGTGGCATTTCGTGAAATTCTCTGCAAATTTCTCACGAATAAACTTCTCTCCAGAGTCAAATTTAATTTTCGGCACAAGGCGCTCAGCTTCGAACCTCATTTCGCGCTGTATATAGTCGTCTTAGTCGATGGAGGCGCCGGGTGGTGAATAAATATCGCTTGAAATCACAACTTTTTGCCCTGTCTTGGCTATTTTTGGCTACTTTTGCTGCGAATCATGTTGGAAGATCTCCGGCAAATAAACATTTGAGCTGGAAATATGGAGAAAAAAGGATTTTATTGATTTTTTGAGTAGACTTTTAGACACTTGAAGATGATTTTTAACCCTTTGAATGATTTTTTTTCGAAGAACATTCATTTTTCAATTAATAGCAACATTAAATTTTTATACGAAAGATGATTGCGCAACAAAGTAGTTTTGAGCTCCAACAATTCGTCCTTAATTGCAAAAAGTTTCGCAATATATGCAGCACAGTGAAATTGAATTATGTGTACCTTGATGTGGTTGGAACTCATTCTCATGCTGAGGATTAATAATACAGCTCGAAACACATGCTAAAAACCCCTTTTCTCGCTTCCAACTCTATTCTCCTGCCAACAATTTACCTCGTGATAAACAAACACTCCATCTCTCCACCAAATGATCCTCGCCAGTGTGCTGAGACAAGAGCGTGTGTGCTATTTTGCTGTGTTAATTAATTTTCACGAATAGAATTTTCCACCCTGAGATGTATTTTGCACACATAATACTTCTTTGGCTCACTTCAAGTTCAAAGTTTGATGTCAAACTCATTTACCATAATAGATTTATTACTAAGAAATTATTCTTATCTCGCTCCATTCCACCGACATTCACGCCTTTATACCTCATCTTTTGTGTGCGATTTTCATGGATTTTCATCACAATTCATACTAATTATGTTTTCTCACTTTCTGTTTGGGTTTGTGTAGAATAAAATTTCACCACAGAATTTTCCATCAACTTCTCTCACTCGCTGTGTTGCGGCGCAAATTTAATTTGCGAATTTCCCTCAAATACACCACAAAGTGTCAATAAATGGGGAGAAGTGGAAACTATGTTGGACGTCAACACACTGTGTGTTGTAGATTTGTCTTTGAGTTTAAAATTCAAAGTGTAAGAGGTGGAAAACAGACTCTCTGTCAATAGAGGTTTTAGTTTAGAGAATCATTTGATGAGCTCTCTTGTGGTGATAAATTGTAATTTTATACTATCGTGAAAAAGAAATATTTGCACTTTCATTCACGTGAAAGTGGTTATTTGTGCTAGCATTTCCCACCACTGTTATCTTGCAAGAGGAAAAGCGTAACAATAGTCGAGAGAGAGAGAGTCAAAATACATCAAATGTCATTCTTGATATCACAAAGAATTTTAAAAGCATCTGCTATTGTAGAGAAAATATATATTTTCATCGTGACAATCTGCGTAATATGTAAATTACTGTGCTTAGTGGAAAGAGCTTCTGATGTTATATTGATTTTGTATCGAATTACAGAGAGGAAAAGGCTATAATGTTTCATTATAGCCACTCTACATTCCATCTGACTTGCGAATATGAGAATCTTGTCTTCCCCAATCAATGTCTCAAATGGCTGAATCAGTGTTGCTGACTTATCGTCTAATTTTATGACCTTCCCAACTGAGGCGAAAAGCTCGAATTTTTCCGACAGTTGTCAAGAGGAATTCCGTAACAAACAAAAACGAGTGGCATCGTCGGAATTAGATGACAAGAATTTTCTTCTGACCACTTCTGTGTCAACGTTTTTTTCCACTCATCCGCTGATCTGCTTCTTCGGCGTGCGTGTTTTTTTCCTCCTCACATTTCGAGATCATCGATGCGAAAATTTGCCTCCTTAGCAGAGTGAGAAAGAGAAAGAGTGAGTGGTTAAGGGGATTTATTCGAGAGGCGCAACATTTGTGTGAGAACGTGGAGAAGAGATTAGGACCATTCGACATATATTTAATCATCTTTTTAGTGTGCGTTTGAATGGAGTTGAAGTCGATTTTCCCGACAGTTGTCCTGAGGGTGATTTTCTTCTGCACACTCTTGTGCGTCATTGTGCCACGGATTTCTGCAAGAGTTGATGTAATTCGGAATTTCTCTCGTATTTCTGAAAAGTTTCTCCCCTGAGAAGCATTTCTAAAGTCACTCTCAGCATCATATTCCGACTTCTTCGCATCTTTCTTTATGGATTGTAGAATTTGTTGGTGGATTCATCGATGTGTGGTGAAATTGCATGAATTTCTGGAGAATGTAATCTGAAAAGAATTCATGCGATGAAGTTGATTTTCTCTTACATTCTTCGCTTTTTTTTCCTCGATGTTATCAATTCTGGGTTCTGGTTTATTTACAAAATGCCAACTGAGTGCACAAGAAGCGAGTCAAATATGATGCCAAAAACGCAATCTTCCTCTCTTTTTTTTCAGAGTGAGTCGGGATATGTGGCACAAAAGGATCTTTTCAAGCAATCTATATAATGTTTGACTTGATATGCAAACATGAAGGCAAAAAGGGATGAAGGAGAATTTATTGTTACAGACACACTTTTATGATGTAAGCTTCTTGACATTTTTGGCAAGCAAAATGCTTAAGGCTCAGAGATGCTTAACAGACAGATTGTAAATTTCTCACTCGAGGATTTCTCCGCACTTCTTGTCTTGTGTGTTTCCTCACATGAATTTCACTGGGTGATTAAGATCTTCCGCCTACGCTGGACTGTCACACAATTTGAGAACATTGAAACATTACAATAACGCTCCATGAACAACTTCATTACACTTGAACTTTATGACTTCATTGATGCGAATGTATAAGTAAATAAATTCAGTCTTGAGTACTGCTGTAATTCGCAGTTTTTATTGATAATTCACTGGACATTATGTAAGTAATTATGATATTTATCTACCATCTAATATCTTCATAACTCTGTCGGCTGTGCAGAGGACAGAGTTTTGCTGTAACAGTTGCATTTCCTCTTCTCCACTGTGGATACTTTTCAATTTCCGCAGTAATTCAGAAGGGCCTTTCGAGTCACTGAGATCATATATACACACTCCCTTGCAGTATTCGCCAATTTATGTCCTCGTCGCAGCAAATACAGAGAGTGCATCTGAAGTTAAGTGGCCAAAAGGGTGGGGCATGAGTTGGTGGTGAAAATCCGCATGGTGAGGCACTTTGCAACGCCAGCACAGTGCAATTCTCCAGTCGTATAAGTTTTCTCCATTAGGAAACTTAGGGGCTATTAAGATTTTTGTCTGTTAATGGAAGCTCATGTTGTGTGAACTGCAGAAGCCATTAAGTCAAGCCACTCCATCAGCACCATTTTCCCCATTCGTCCACCAGCCCGTTCCCTTGCAACCCCCGGCAGTGTGAGTGGGAGAGGAGATTTTCCAATGACGATATTGTATTTCAATGTGATTTATCGCGTGTAGATATTTTGTCTCCGCATCGCGCGCCATTCCTGTTGACCGTGAAGATGTCGTGGAAAATCTCGCAAGTTAATTAAATTTGCTTCAATCATAAAATTGGGTTTTATTGCTGGGCGTGAAAGGCGCACGAAAATGAAGGGATGGAAGAATTGGGTGGTGTCTATGTCGAAGACATTGAGAATGAGGGAAAATATGATAAAAAGAGCATTGAGGAAATTGAGGAATAAAATTTGCAATTACTGTGAAAGTAATCCTCTTTCGTGTGACGTTTTTCTACTGTTAAAAGATACACTTGGAGAAATACTTTAAGAGGATTCACAGGAAATGGAATATTATATTTTTTATTCATTGGGAGACAAGTTTGAAGGAATAAATACTACTTAATGAATAACTACACAATATCGATTCAGTGAATTCTTCTGTCCTCTTCGTCGTTTTGCAGCATGTTTCTGAAGAAACTCTCATGCGAGATTTTTTTAAGGACGTGTATTTACATGTATATTGATGTCGATTATTCTGCTGGTGGTAAAGTAAACTTTCAGAAGTGATGCTCCATAAAATTCCTCAAACATGATTTTCATATTCACGATGAATACATTATACATATGAGTCGTTTTATGCCCGTTTTCGCAATCTTTTCTCAACAACATATGGCGTGAGAGGGTAGAAATAAATTTTTCCAGTCACCATATTGAAAATCAATAGTTTCTAAATTGTATTTTAACTCAGAGAGTCAGAAAGGCGAGACAACTTGACACTTTGAGCTCAAGATGAAGTTCTCCCAATGAAATTTTCGACAAGGTGTTTTAGCTTGACAGTCTTGAAGTGCAATTGAGTGGCTCTCATGATGGTGGGATTTAGGTCACCGAGTATCTATTAACTAGAATGAGTTCCAGGCTCTCATTATGCACCAGCACACCTCTCTAGGTCTTAATTGGGCTTCTGACACCTGATACATAATGTATATTCTGTCTTAAATGTTCTTGCAATTTTCCTCTTGCATGCTGAGGCATTTCTGAGGTGTTGGAAGCCTTGATACTAAATGGAGCATAAAGGAAAAGCATCTTAATTGCCACAAACACTCAAGTTCTCAAGCAAAATTACGTATTTTAATTTCAATTTACTTTATGCACATAAAACACAGGGGTTTCTTTTAAAAGCCCAATTGTGCGAGAAAACTTTGAAAAGAGCTATACAAATAAATGTCTAAAGAGGAAAATCGATTGGGAATTAGCAGAGAAATATACGCATGTTTTCTCACATGTGGAGAGAAAGTGCTTCCACATGTTTTCTTATATCCTTTAATGCATTTTAATGTGGTGTTTGTGGATGAATGCTTAGACATACAAGGTTAAATTAAAGAGAATAAATGCGTTAAATTAAAAATTCTAAGCTTTAGAGATGGAAATATTTTGTCATCCAAACATATTACTTTAAGTCGCTATTTACGCTGTGTTTGGAGATCATTTTGCGGCGAAAATTTATGCCACCGACGCCAATTGTGGTGAAATTTGGCGGCAGTAGATAAAATGGATGGTGTAGTTGTGTGTTTTGGTGTGTAATCATGCCATAATTCTTGCCATGGCCTTGATATGGTTCGCAGTCATATGATCTCCAGCGCGGCGAATTCAAGGGTGAAAGCCATGACCAAAATAGACTGCCGAAAACTAAAATTAAATTTGCATAATGGCTAGGACGTCGCACACATATATTTGGAATATTTGCTGACGATGCGTGAGGCCGTGGGGTGAATGCGTGAGGCGAGTGTCAGCGGAGAATGATTGACTTGTCCCTGAGAAGATTGAAAGTCGCCCCTCTGCACAGGTGGTCCGATGGGGGCTGTTTTTCTATTCTATTTTCGTGGCGGGTGTTTTTTTTTTGGTGCAAAAAGGGTGGACGGAGATTTCTCAGGCCATCCTGAAATGCCACAGTCTTAAGCGTTGCACATCCATTTTCCCACAATCTATGTAAGCGTTTGAGTGGCATTTTGTCGCGTGGTGAGACACAAGTCTCGGGATTATGTGATGTCTTGGTGTCCCATATGGGATTATCCTGGCCAAAGGAGTGCTCGAATAAAGCAGCGAAGATGGGTGGAAAATGTATGCAGAGAATCACATTCGGAGCAAATAAACTGTCTGTCTACGTGCTTTTGAACTTTCGAGGCTATTGCTTCCCTTCACAAACGCACTTCTGTTTTTGTTGAGTGTTTCGTGCCTTTCCCAAAAGTCGGGGTATATTTTTCTTTTCGGAGAACGCGCACGTAATACCGAAAGTCGTGACATTTATTGCTGAGAATATTGTGGGGGGAAATTTGTATTATGATTGAAGACAATAGAGGGATTGAAGGGATGTTCGCGATATTCTGTCGAAAAGACGGGGGGTGAACAAGAGTCTGTATTCGTAGCAGAATTTACCTGCTTCTAAAGCATCTGCAGAGCGTGACAGTGGGAATTCACATTGAGAAGCGCGACAAGTTTTCTTCGTTATCTTTTAGTACCGCACTTCCGCTGTAATTGTATTAAAGGGAAATTTCTCCAACTGTAGGTTGAGGCAATTACGTGGCATTGCTGGAATTGCCGCATGATCTAATTTATGGAGGAGTTTCATTGAGTCCAATGTTACGAAATTAGATAAAATATACTCATCACAATTATCATTACATTGGACAAAAATATATTCTTAAAGAAAATATCTCCAGTCAGAATTGGGATGAGCGGGAGGAAAATGTGTATGGTGGCTAATTTGGGTGTGAAATCCGGGCGGGAAGTTGACAGAGTGTGAGAACCTTTGACCTTTTTCTTCCTCACAACTCCTCTCTTTTCGACGGTGATTCTGCTGGAAAAAGATCCATCACGCTGATGGAAGTGATGACAAATGGAGTGATATTCGACGAGCCATGGCGAGGAGTTAATCATGCGAGAATTTCACTTTCCTCTCTATGATAATGAAACTGCGAGTCTGATCATTTTCCCCATTGAAATTGTGATGAATATTCTGGCAATTACTCACGTTCCCTTGAAAGGGAATATTTCATTTTTCTGACAGCAAAATTATTTCGTCTTGTCTCTGGCTGGATAAATTGAACTTTAAAAAAACGCTTTGGAACAAGTGATTTTGTACATCAATTCTTCTGATAAGAAAACTTATGTAGCGAAACTGGGTTGTAATTAATTCCCATCCTCAGTGGATTAATATCTCACGCCGTTGACTGAAAGGCCAAAGTGTTAATTTGAGTCTGGAGAAAAAGTTTCCTTCCGTTTTGGGTGCCTTTCTTTTGTCCACGCCATTCTTCACTGCCAAATTGTCGTAAAAGCGTTCCACTGTGCTTATCATTAATTTATCCCCTCTTTTGTGGGCAGAAGAACGTAAATTTGCATGAGCAATGAAAATTTCATTGTCTCACCGTGATTTTATTGTGGGTGGGCATTGTTATGTTGGAAATATTCAACATTAAGCGCGTCTATTCTGTCTCTTAAATGGAGGAATTTCGCGCGTGTGTATGTGTGTGAGAAAAGCTCTCAATGTTCGACTGCAATCTTAGCAGTAATGCTATATGATCATTGCGTATAAATAGGGGAGAATTTCATGCTCCAATTGGTTTTATTAAAATGCAATGCGGCGGGAAAATGCGCTTTGACGGCAGGTGAAAGGGTGACATTCACTTAGTGCATGCACTCTTCTGATTCACGCTAAATTGATCAGATTGTGCTCATCCCGTCGTGACGGGATGAGTGGGTGGCAAAATTCCCTTGGCCACTCATGCATATAACAGCTCCAGAAGACACGTGTCATTTGCACATTTCTTCCAAGAGACGCGCTCTTTTGCAGTCATGTGACTTATGTGAGGCAAATGGTTTTTACACAACAACATAATGGCTAATATATCTTCTCTCATCCCTCACAGCTGGCTGGGAGCGCCGGAACGGAATTTCATTTCAAGCATCGATCGCTGCCTCATGCCAGATCCCGACGGAGCATTACACATTCCCGTGTTCTGAAGCGAGATCCTCTGGTAAGTCTTTCAATATAATTTATCACACAGACCCGCTGCAGTGTGACCAGCATGAATGCGGGGAGAGAGAGAGAGTCTTGCAAATAATATATATCACTATAACAAGAAACGAGACAATGCAATTATTTTGGACAATTCCGTGGCTCATCCCCGCTATTCCCTTGTACACACCACCATTATGTCCATTTTATAGCATGTAAATTTAATCAAATATTTGGCATGATTTCAGAGATGCCTCTCAATTGTCTGGCACGAATTTATTGCCGTCCACACATTAATTCTGCGCTGACTTCTTGCATTGTTTTTGCGTTTTTGCAGAATGCAATGATTTTTTTTTCAAGGCGTGTCACTTATTTTTGGCGATCTGGCAAAAAAGAGAATGATTGAAAAAGTTATGGATGCTTTTTCAAGGGACACGGGAAAAGTTTTATAACCCCGTATTGAAGCGGCTTTCTTTCACTTTTATGACTTTCTATGGCGGCTTTTCAGCTCCTTTCCTAATTTGCCAAAAAAGTATCTGTTTCAGATGGAAAGTACCGTGAATAAAATTTGATTTTATGCCTTTTGTTTCCATCCTCCCACGCATTGAGAAATTGGTTAAATTTAGATCAGCTTTTCTCGGAACGCAAGATGTAGAAAAATATATATGATTAAGGCACAGCGCAAAACAGATTCCAGGCTCTGCATTCCCAGAAATTTTCTCAACTAAGTAATCTAATTAGACATGAAAAGCATTCATTTGTATAGAAAGAGATTGATGAATGGAGCTTTAATTTTATTCTCCAGATGCACAAGTCTAAGATTATAGTTTTCGTTTAGCAACGTTCATTTGGAAAATGTCAATTTCGAATGATTAATATCAAAAGTTGATCTCAAGTGGTTTTTCTTATATGAAACTTGAGAGGAAAATGGCAAGAAATGAATTTTATGACATTTTTTTCCTCGAGGAAACTCTCCAAGAAAGTATGAGAAGAGTGATAATGATTAAAATAACGTTAGTTATACCGTGAACTTAAGTCCCAAGGAAAGTTGTAAGAAGAAATTCCTGGTTTTTTCTCCTCGTGTATAAATTTTACACGAGTTCTCCAACATTCTTTCCAAAGGTGAGACGCTATGGTGAAGTTTTTCAATTTTTTTTTATTAATCTGTTAATTTCATAACTGTCTTTTATGCCCTTGCGGACAAACAGCCATCTTGCGAGTTGTAAAGAATTTCCTTTATACCCAGGGAATATAATGTTGGCTTTTTTGCGTGCTTCAGAGGTTGTTATTGCTTGTGGAATTCCAGCAGAGTTTTCATTTTATCAGTCAAAATTCTATGAAATTCTCGAGAGCTTTAGGAGAATATGATGAAAAAGGTCATGCTCTTCTCCGTGCAATCAGCTTTTTTTTACCTATAAATTTTCAGAGCGCATCTCCATTTTAACAGGATATCCATAATGAATGAGAGTGCAGATGAAGGACATGCAGGAGTTGTGTGGGTGGTCAAATTGACTGGGTATTTGCTCCGCAGCACAGATTTTCCATACATAAATTTTCGATGTAAATTTTCTCATCTCACTAAATTTGATCAATTTTCGTAAACTCAATTGAACATGTTTGTCCTGTTGAGGGAGTTTTGCGTACGTTGCTTTTGAATGTTGTGGAAATTTTTTACTAATTCCATTATTGACGCCATATAGTTGGGGGGATGGGGGAAGAGAGGAGCTTTCTCGAAAGCTTACCGTGTAATTGACTTTGAGGTAAATTGAATTTTCCTCGTCGATGCGGTTGAATTTTTGGTTCACGCAAAATGAATATTGCTACAAAGAGATGAGCTTTTCAATCAACTTTCTTCCTGGAAAAGGAGACTTCTCTTTCCGTACCCGAGAGAGGGAAAAACTTTCAGTTCATTTCTTGTATCATTTGTCAGAGCTTTTTGCCTGGGCGAAACTTGCGTCACTTGTTTAACTTTCTCATAAAGTTTTTTTTTGCCAGTTCCCTAACGCTTTTCTCGCCGGAATATTGCATGTGTAAGATATTGCGCAAATGGAGATGTTAGCCTTAGTTGTAACATGGTAATGGCCAATTGATGATGGAGTGCTTTCGGGTGTTTTCCGTATGGATGGAAAAGTGAGTTGTGAAAGTTCTTTCTCTAAAACTTTTCATACTTGCGTCATGACGCGTTTTTGAATTTGATGAATAAAAAGCACGAGAGAAGAGAATAAACCAATGTTGAGCCAATGAATAAAGCTATGTAAAATCGATTGCATATTCACAAGGAAATGCTTCGTTGCTTTTGCATCCGCTGCAGAATATTTAAAAGTTCTTACTTCGGTTTTTCACCCTGCAGAAACATAAATGCATAATTATGAGAAGAGAAGGAAGTTAAAAAGCGATTTATATGCATCAAATCCACCCTTATTATTTCAAATAACTCGATGACTGTTAAATTTAACTGATTTTAATCGATTTCCGAGTACAAATTTGAAAATAAAATCTTCATAATTTCTCATTCTATCATTTTGTGAATATTTCACAATCATTGGCACGATTAATGAGTGATGGTCGGATGAGAAAGTTGCCTAACTTTTTCATCCCCTGAATAATTTGGTATATTGCGCGTTGGGGACCCGTGAAAACTTTACTCTGTTGCCATTTTGATTGAAATTCAAGAGGCCGATTCCCTTTTTGGACGTGTTGGCACCTTTTAAACTTTAGGAAAATTGGATTGTTGCGTGGCTTCTCAGCGTGATGCTTTGCATGTGAGTGAAATACAATATGTATGGCAGTGGGACATAAGGGATGATTGATGCTTTGTCTTCTCTTTGAACGCCCAGACTGTTTTCCTTTGCGATAATATCATGTGATAAATGGTGAATTGTATCTCTGTGGTTTTGTGATAAAGCCAGTTATTTCTCTGAACACTTTTCACATTATACGAATCTTTGTGAAAACATCAACTCTATGCGATACACTATCTATTATTGTTGGGAATTAATAGTGCGAATGGCAGGGAAACAGAAGGGAGTGCAGAGTTCAAATCAGTGGAATTTTATGAAAGGATATTATTTATAGTTGAAATGAATTTTCCGCTGGTGAAGCGGAACAAAACAATTTGGTGTTGAAAGTGAGTTAATTTGCATTTCATTGGGAAGCCAATCAGGTTTTACATGGAAATTAAATTGAAATTGAAAATAGTGAATAGAGTGCAGAGTGTTTGTTGATTGAATTGAAAATTGGAATTCACTGGGTTGGGAAAATGCTGAATGAAAATGCGTTGGCCATTTGAGCTGGAGCTTTTCATCAAAAACAATTGTTAAAGTTTTATGTTTGGTGAAATTCTATCATAATTCTCTTCTGGCTGAACATGATATTCAAGTTTTGAGTGAAAAGATGGTAGAAATCAAGAGCAATTCCACACAGAGGATAATTTAATAAGCGACCCAATGAAATGAGAATGGAAAAATGGGTGGAAAAAGAATACGGTTTTCTTCTTGTCTCTCTAATTTTCTTCTTTATTTTGGACGAAAATTAATTTCTCCACCCGTCAACTTTTATCCCATTTCACTGTCTCACTCTTCCTTCATTTTTTTTCTTTTCCATTTGTCCCAAATTTTTCACACAGAACACTTTTCTTTCACCCTGCGGGGAAAGGATATAGAAATTATTTACTTTTGTCAACAGATATGACTAAATATACTGCTTGGGATGTTAAATAACTTTTTCTTCACTGTGGCACGAGATGAGATATATTGGTTGGGAATTTATTACGGTCGTCGTGAAGATCCACCCACAATGTCTTACTTTTTTGTTGGCACACAGCACGAGGTGACAGTAAAAAATGCGATGAATTCTGATTTTGAGGGATTTTTTCAAGGATTTTTCCAAGGATTTCAAGGCAAATCTCATGCTGTTCGTGGGCATTTTTTCAATGTCAATTCGTTAAAGAATATAGAAAATGAATATAAAATGCCGGCGGTGGGATTCATTCATGTATGAAATGTGTCAGTGTTAATTTTCTTTTTGCACAAGAAAAAAAAAGAATTCAAGCATCCATGAAGAGAGAAACCACATGCCTTTTTCTCTATCTTCGCATGAAAAGAAACACGTCAAGTCCCATTTCACTTGACTCTGGGTGGGCGAGAGTAAATAAATTTTATTAAATTTCTTCTGGTGAAAATGAGAAAATAATGAAGCGTCTGCGGCGAGAGGAATTTCACCAAGATACGATGATGGCATGAATTTATGCCTACACACTTGCTCCAGAAATTGCATGACACTTTTTCTGCTACATTTACCACTCATTTCCACCCATGCCGCTTTTCCCGGTTTTGGGGTGGGGAACTTGTGGGGTGTGCAGAGGAAATGATGAGGATTTTTCCTCATTCTGCAACCATTTTTCCCTTGTCCGTCACTTCTCTCGCCGCTCGATGATGTTGGAGGATATTTCAATAAACTCCCGCGATGCCTGAAGGATTTCCCGCGAGAGTGTGTGGTTGTGAAAGGAGGTTAAAACATATTGTTAGAGCATGTGTTGTGCTATCTACTGTGGCATCAAAGTTAATAGTTTCAGGATAATTGTGTCTCTTGTGATGAAAGCTCTCTGATAAGGGAAGCATATGTAATATTCTGTCCTTGTATACAATCTATATACCTTTTACGAGGACCTTTTACATGATTGCATTGTGTATTCTTGTCACTCTTTCTTCAATCAGTGCTGTATTTCTCTGACAAAATGACTTATTCCAACCGTGATTCCGTGGCACTTGATGCTGCGAATAAGAATTTATCATGAAAAAATTCTCACATAAATTGTATTTCACCCAGTCAAAAAATGTCACATTAAATGCTTGTGTAAATGATTTCTTTTCAAATATTCATAAATGTGGCATCGCGAAAGGAATTTTGATCGTACGCACAGAATGTGAGAAGAATATTTGGCACTTTAGATCATATGGTGTGAAAATATTGTAACCATGAGGAGAAAATCGTCCCACTTTGCATAAACTTATCACCATGAATTGATTTTAAATTGTTTTGCACTTTCGCCGCTGTGTAGGTGGAAAGGATGTTGTGCTCATAGTCTCTCCGATGGCCATGATTTTAGCAAAGCGATCTGTGCTTACGTGCTTCATGCAATAATGCTAAGTGATATGTATTTCTTGGGCTCTTTGCAGATTCACAGTGCCGTTCAGCAGATTGGATTTGTGCGTGTGAAGCGAGGATTGCGTCCCGCAATTCCATCGATTGTCGGGAAACCTGTGGTGGCGCCGACGGGAAAAGCTCCCACAGACCCCTACTTTCCGCTGCAATGGTACCTGCGGAATACAGGGCAGAACGGTGGGAAAGTGAGGCTGGACCTCAATGTCCAGGCGGCCTGGGATCAGGGCATCACGGGAAAAAATGTTACCACGGCCATAATGGATGATGGTGAGTGCTCAATTTGATTAATTGTGATTCCCACATGTTCTGCAGACAAACAAGAGCTTCGCCTTTAGTACCGAAACGGAGTTGTCAAGCTCTAGAATCATAGATTCGGTGCTGTTGACTCGTTCTGGTGTTGCGACAAGAGCAACTCTGTGGGCAAAGTGAATTAGGCCTTGAGCGTAAATCCGTTGAGTGTCAGGATGGAGGATATGAAAATTGGTGTGTTTCTGGGCGAGCAAATGCACGATACACCCACCTGCCTTCGTTAATTAGGGACCACTCTTGTTGTCCTAAAGACTGTGTGTTTAATTCTTGTTTATTGCCATATTTTGCCACAGATCTGACGCTGTCTCTCGTGGAAACCTCTCGAATTTTCAATATGACTCTTTTGCTCATTAATTCCGAGCTTCAGACGAAATGCGTATTGAATTTTGTAAGGGTCTTTGGCTCACGAGGTCGTCTGTAATTGAAAATGAGCATCATTAGGATCATTACCTTTGCGTGCTCAGCGTAATTGTTTAATGGGAGGATTTTCGTCCCTACAATTCACCATAAATTCTAATTTATACACAGCGTCTATTGTACAAATTTGAACGCCTAATGATGCCTGATTTACATATTGTAAAATTAAGGGACACACACTGCCATATGGATGGGTATTGAGTGTCGCAGGTTGAGTGAATTTTGGAGGAATGTGCGTGCAGAGAAAGGACCTGTTAGAAAATGGGGGATGGAAATGTAGCCAACACGAGGGACTTGAGATTTGAGTTTTCTCTTCAAAGGGAATATCCGCTTTCAGGCAGCAATTTGCAAATGGTCCAAATGGAATTTTCACTCTGGCCATGAAAGTCACAGATTTGAGGGTCGTTCTTGGAATTGATGGTCAAGAATAATTTTCTAAATTTACCATTCGTGCGTGGGTGGGTGGAAGTTTAAGTTAAGTGAACTCCTTTCTTAACAAATACTCATTGCTTTTCTCATATATGCGCTGGGAAGGTAAATGACTGCTCCTTGACCCTATTTTCACTCTCTCAATTTCTCTTTTGTCCCTTTCCTCTGTGAAAACACCTCGATTTGATGAAATTAATTGCAATTTATTTGAGAAAATTCCATCATGTGTGAATTTGTATGAAGAGCTTTAAACTCGAGGTGAGCGAGAGGAAATGAAATGGAAAAAGAGACCTTTTTTCCCATGATAAGTTGAAGTAACTGACGTGAAATATTGTATCCAATGGATGAGAACTGTCAATAACACTGAGAACCCGATAAATACTGATTACATCTGAAGGGTTCTGACGTCTTTTCGTGGGTGGAAAAGTCGATGTCTTTATGCAAATATACATTGGATGACAGATTTAAATTTCCACACTTCACTGTCAGTTGCCAAGCATTAATTAATGACGATGGTGTGACTTATATTTGCAGGTGTGGATTACATGCATCCGGATCTGAAATACAATTATGTGAGTATAAGTGATGCAGCATAATTGAATTTGTATTTCAGAATCTCTCTCTCTCTCTCTCTCTCTCGAATGTTTAATTGGAATGTCCACATTCATAGTAAACATGTATTGCACATCGTGTAAAGCACATTTCGATTGAATTGCGGCGTAAGTTGCAAATTCATTGCGAAATAGAGCGGAAATTAAGTGTCATCACTATTTTTTATAACATTCTGATATGTTAGAAATTTGCCGATAAAATTTTGAGCGGAACAATTGGGTGGAATTTGTCAATAAATTGAAAATTATTTGTATACATTCTTTGAGGAGAATTGCTTAGTACTTACGTTCGCGTGAATCCCTCTCAAGAGACGCCCGAAAATTTATATGCTCCAAGGATTATTGTGAGCTTTAGTTAGAGTAACAAATGAGTCAGGGAAAAAAAGCCCCACGAGCCACATTTTATGGTGGATTTTTTCACGTAAAGCTGGCAGGAAAAGAAGGAAGGTCTGATAAATCAATTGAACGCTGAGGCGTTGAGGCAGTGAGATGGAGACGCCTGGTACTAGGCGCACCTAGTCGTATCGAAACCACACCTCATCGATAGAATGATTGTGTTTAATCACAATCAATCAATCATCTGTGCGAGAGAGAGAAGATAAGCAACAATATTATCCAAATACCTTTCACCGTGTGCCTGATACCCGTGATAAAATGGATGTTAGCTATATCATAATTTATGTAGTCTCTCCGTGGGCGTCTCCACTCACTTCCTCCGCTGCTGCCGCTTCTCCGAGAGAGAGAGAGAGATTTGCAATACATTAAATAATTACACTTTGAGTAACTTGCAAAGGGCTTTCGTTTGAGCTGGCTGGATAATCTGACGAATATTTATCCTGTCTTTGCAGAATGCAGAAGCTAGTTACGATTTCAGCAGCAATGATCCATATCCCTACCCACGCTACACGGACGACTGGTTCAACAGGTGAGATATTTTTGTGATTTAAATATTTCCCCTTGCGCTCCCGTGGCTTCGGGCTCCGGCGCATGATGGATTGAATGTGATATTATTTATTCAATCATTCCACCACTGCTTTTTCCTGCCCTCGAGCCAACTTTCGCAGCCACTGTGGGCGCAAGATGTGGTTTTTCACGGAAAAGATGGCAGAGGATAAGAACTCTTCAATATTGAAGAAGGATATTTCTCAGTCTTGACATATGCGTACGCGCGCTCTTTGGAAAATGTCGGCTCTCCTCATCCGTCGCGCTTCCCATGCGGGGCGCTTTTATTGCTCCACTTGTGGTTTTATAACTGACAATAATGACGAGGGTGGGTGGCTATGCGAAAAAGACACACATAAAGACTTTATTAAATCACTTCTATGGGTATTTACTAGACTCATTCTCTTCTTAGATGGGAAAATAATTCAGGCATTGACGAATATGATAGAGAAGTGTGACTGAATATGCCTTTAATGGCTGATCACGTGCCAAAGGCGCTCAGATTCTGGGGCATTTTTGCTCCCCCAGAGAGCAATGTAGCCAAATAATTGCTTCGGGAATTTAATCTGGGCTTAAGCATTGCCGTGCAATTCAACGTGACCCACAGACCGTGGGTCGAAACGAGTGGCCGAGATGGAAATGAGTGATTATTAGCAACATATGCTGAACAATTAAAACAGTCAGCAACAGTGACGAAGGCCGTAACTCATATTACATAATCTAAGATTCCTTTTTCTGACATTGTGACCAACAAAGTAAACCTCTGCAAAAGCGTAAAGAGGAAAAATATGAAATACTTTCTTTATAACTCGAGAATAATGGCAATCTTTCGAGGCATTCACACTTCTATATCTAGTGATTTTCCAATTTTCCGCATGGCCTCATCGTCTGGTCGACACGCTTCTGTCGCGACCAATGCGATGTGACTTTCCATCGGGAAATTTACACTTGATAAATACTCATTGAGAAGTTGAGGACAGAGGCGAAGCTATTAAAATTTATGCCTTCACAATTTTCTCCAAAAATTTATGACGCGGATTTTCATTGTGAAAGTTCGGTTTTTCTTTTGGGTGAGGGCTGAATTTTCGGAGAAATATGGGCACTTCAGACATGCCAGTGATATTAAATCTTGGGTGAGGAAAACTGTGAGGATTATTGGTGGTTTAGTGGCACTTACGCTGACGTCATACATTCGTAATAGCAGATAAATCCCCTGGAAATTGCGCAGAAATTATACAAATTTATTGGATATTCCATTTCGAGTGGTCGTGCACTTCCGTGGGTTATATTCATTATTAAATACTGAGCACTCACTACTTTTATTCCTTTATTAGAGGCACTAGAGGGCAATTAACACTGGGGGCAATTCGCTTTTTGCCACTCTCCGAACCTTTCAACTGGGAATATTTTTACAACTGCTCACTGGCAATCAATACTCTTCGCTATTTACGATTTCCAACCATTTCTAAATAGATTTTTCCACCCATCCCCCCGTCAGAGTGGGGGTAAAAATATTAATTGAGAGAGAGTGTGTCAATTTAGATTGATATTTGCCCCGTTCCATCGACCTTTGAAGGCATTTGAGGGCGAGAGAGAGAGTGGCGCAGCCAGAGGCTGATTAAATTACGTGAAAGATATGAAGGATAATGGAGGCACGTTTTCATGGAATAGCTTGCTCCCCATTTCACAATTGACTCCTCTGAATTGGATCTGCAACACCCGAGAGACGCGCTCGCCTTAACCACTTCACCCCCCCAACCCTCTTTGCGTTCGACAATCACGGCGATGCAATTAAATTTTCTTTACGACTTTCTCCCTCTGTGTCCTCTTCAAGCCTTTCTCCTCCTGTTCCCCAGCTGGATTCTGTGTTTGCAAAAGGACAGGCCAGTGATTTCGAATGGAGGAAGAAACATACTCTTTTTTTCATTTCGTCACCCATTAAACTCAACAATGGCATCAAAGGGTGTCACTGGCAAAAGAGTGAGTTTAGTCAATTAATTCGTGGGCTCTTTTGTGGCGTCGTAAAAATGGTTGATGGTGAAAAATTAAATTCCTCACATTCACACACACACCTAATCAAGTCCACGCAAACAGAGAGAATCTCCAACATAGCATGAAATAGCTGAGGAGATCACAAGTAAAACCCTTCTCTTGCTGGGTTGTAATTAAATAATTGCGAGGAAAGTTTCCCTCTCACCATCAGCGGGAACTAAACTCATGGGAGAATGTTGAGTAGAATAGCAAACTTTTAGTGGAGTCAAATTGGTATAATCTCACACAGAGAGACGACCCTGATACAATTTTATCTCTGGGTATTTACATATATAGGAAGATGAAACATAAGTTTCTGATAACATTTCTGCCTCGTGGCTTTTTGCAGAGTTTGCTTTTGTCTTAAAACTCTTCTTCGGAATTGATTTCATGCGAGAAACCACAAAGAAGCTCTTGTATATATATTGCTTAAAATCCTCGTTATATATAGTGTGGAGAAAAATCGTTGAAATTATTACAATGAAGAGAGAACAGCAATATCTTTCGGCAACATTAGCAGACGAAGAGTAATTAATGGTTCAAGTGGGTCTTTGAGTCGTTCTGTCTCTAATTGCCATCGCGAATTCAACCACTGAGACACGTGAATGTCATTTGGGTGTTTAATTACGTGACTAAATGTTATGGAACGATGTCAAGAAATTTAAATGACAAATTATCTCTGTACGTTATTTTGCCTGTACGCAAAACTTCTCGACATCACGAAAATCTTAATTCCCAAAAATTATCACATATTCCTCGGTATCTTTTGCCCGACATTTCACCACCGGGGGCGTAAAATATATTAGGTGAAATACCTTCACATGAGACATTAATATCTTCCTCGTGCACGTGTCAACTTTGTCCGGGAAATGATCTTGACGAGCTCCATATATTGCCAAGTGCTCGTCAAAACAACTTTTACCGATTCTCCGTGTGTCGGTTGACGTCAATACCTGTGGGCAAAATGGTCTTCTTTGACGTTAAAAGAAACACTAGAACTCTTCATCGCATTTTTCACCCTTCAGCATTTCTACGCCTGTGTTTTCAACCACCACTGAGTGGAGATATCCAATTTGTGGCGATATTATTATATTTATTATAACATGTACCGTTGACATTATCTGTCTTCGTCTTCTCAGAATGATGCTCACTATTTTCCTTGCAAGAGGAAAGATGTCAGTTGGGTGAAAAGCAACTGAGAGTATTTCGATAAGTGCCCCAAAAATTATTAAAAATCGTCTTGCTTGTTGGCCTATTTTTGGATAGATGATAAATGAAAGAAATCTATGAATCTTTTAAATTGTTTTGCATCCATGAATCTACTTTAAATCAACAACAACATGAAATGAAATAAACAACATCCTGGCGGAAATTTATAAATCTGAAGAAAATCAATAAAAGACATGAAAGATAATTCGAATCGTAAATTCTATTTGAAAACGCACGTCATATATTCGTTATTTGCAGAAAGAAATTTAATTATTGCCGTTATAAATCTTGTAAATGTTGATTTTCATGAACTCTGTCAAAAATCGACATTTTGTACTTCAATATCTTGAGTTTCTCCCAATATTTAAGTTATAATATTTCAATAACCATCACTGAAATCGACTGAAAACCGTTTCTTTATCTTTCAGTCACGGCACCAGATGTGCCGGCGAGGTTGCCGCTGCCCGTGATAATGGAATCTGTGGAGTTGGCGTTGCATATGACTCGAAAATTGCGGGCATCCGGATGCTGGACCAGCCCTACATGACAGATCTCATCGAGGCAAACTCCATGGGACACGAGCCGCACAAGATACACATCTACAGCGCCTCCTGGGGCCCCACGGATGACGGCAAAACGGTGGACGGACCGCGGAATGCCACGATGCGTGCCATAGTGCAGGGTGTGAATGAGGTGAGCATCCAGCTTTGCCGGGAGGGTGGCTTGAGTGACAAACACTAATGTGGGAATGTGTCACGCAGGGTCGCAATGGACTGGGTAACATCTATGTGTGGGCATCTGGCGATGGTGGCGAGGAGGACGACTGCAACTGTGACGTGAGTATTTTACAGAGTTACATTTTCCTGGGTCGTCACAGGAAAGGCGGTGAAAATTTCATTAGGGGCAAAATTAGATTTATTCCGAATGGAAATTCACAACTTTCACCGCACAAATTGTACTCGAGAGCGCAGAGTTTGTGTTTAATTCCATACGAGATTTGAATAAAATGCTTAAAATGTGACCTTTTCATTGAGTTGAGGCCAGTTTAATTAGAGCTTTCCCAGAAGAGATGTTTTTGCGAGAAATTCATAGCTTCAGGCACTGAAACATTAATAAATTTTTCTCCTGAACTTCCCCGGAAAAGTTTGTAATTTTCTAGGAGAAGAAGTTCCGTTGAATTTTTCATCCACAATAGTCCTCTTGAGGCCCAGAACAACTTGACTTCCCCTTTTCAAAGATTCTCACGTGGCACGTGAAGAATTCTCGACTCCCACGCTTATTATTCACATGGCGCTCGCTTGTGTGCTCTTCCAACAGGGATATGCCGCTTCCATGTGGACCATTTCGATAAACAGTGCCATAAATGACGGTCAGAACGCCCACTACGACGAGAGTTGTAGCTCTACGCTGGCCAGCACCTTCAGCAATGGAGCGAAGGATCCCAACACTGGCGTGGCCACGACAGATTTGTACGGGAAGTGCACGACCACTCACTCTGGCACCAGTGCTGCGGCTCCGGAAGCCGCTGGGGTCTTTGCCCTCGCTCTGGAAGCGAAGTATGTGATTAATATGCATTATAGTTTATTTGCTAATTTGCCACCCTCTTTCACCCAGTCCAATTCTCACTTGGCGAGATGTTCAGCACATCACAGTGCTGACTTCCAAGAGGAATTCCCTCTTTGATGCCAAGAATCGCTTCCACTGGACCATGAATGGCGTCGGACTGGAATTTAATCATCTCTTTGGCTTTGGCGTTCTCGATGCTGGCTCAATGGTCACGCTGGCCAGACAGTGGCGCACTTGCCCGCCGCGGTATCACTGCGAAGCCGGCGCCATTCTGGAGCCCATGAGAATCCCCAGCAATGGAGCGTCGCTCTACCTGAAGGTCAATACAAATGCGTGCGCTGGATCGGACACAGAGGTGAATTACTTGGAGCACGTTCAGGCGGTCATCACGGCCAACAGCACTCGAAGAGGTGATCTGGAGTTCTTCCTCACGTCTCCCATGGGAACAAGGTGAGCTGGTGCGGAGAATTTGAATTGCAGACTTTTTCTGAATGCATTTCTTGTGTCTCTCGCAGGTCAATGATACTGAGTCGCAGGAAAAATGATGATGACCACAGGGATGGCTTCACAAAGTGGCCCTTCATGACGACACACACCTGGGGAGAATATCCGCAAGGCACTTGGATCCTTGAGGTTGAGCTGAAATTCTGGGGGAAGTTGAAGAGTACTTTTTCTAACAGAGCGTCACTTTCTTGCAGGCTCGCTTCAACTCGCAACAGCCTCGGATTGGATTCATCAAGGAGTGGTCTCTGGTGCTGCACGGCACGAAGGAGGCTCCGTACAGGACTCTGGTTCCCGGATCTCCTCACTCAAAGCTGGCGATCGTGAAGAAAGCTCATGAAGAACGCAAAATGTAAAGGAGTTTTATGTTTACTGAGAGGCTGTGGATTTATTTTTTCCCTGCAAAAAGAAAAAAAAAACCTTCAGTCGTAGTTTCTTTTTTCCAATTATGAAGCAGATGAAAACCAACAAAATTCTGACTTTTCTCCAAATGGTGCATTTCTCTGTGACACACAGTCTTTTACTAGACCTCTTTAATCCATACAATGAGTATAAAGTACCTTTTGAAGTCACTTCAATCACATGGGGATGATGTTGCAAAAGCTAAATGTTGATGATTGTAGACCACTTGCTGTTGGCTCATTTACTAATTTATTAAAGAAAAAAAAATCTGAGGGAGGATAGAAATGTGAATATCTGTGAAAAACAACCAAAAAAAAAACTTAAGAGAGAAAGTAAAAGTATTTCAAAAAAATCAATTTGTGTGCTAAAAAGTGGACAAAAATATAGAGAATTCATGAGAGGGAATAATTCTTGCGCACATAAAGTAGATCATGAGGTGGGAAGAAAATGAAAGTTTACTTTTAGATCGTGAGTAAAGAATAAAACTAATTTACAAGTAGTGAGTGAAAAAGTAGAGAAAAAAATCCATTACACACATTAAAAAAAATGTAGAATGATGAGAGGAGATGAAAAAAAATGTGCAGTTCAATGTCCAAAGTCCACCACAGACAGTAATTCTTCAGCTATTAAAGAAAATCATATTATCTACTTATAATATGACTTATACATAATGAAGTGGGAGAAGATGAAAAATTGTATAATTATTATATTTATATACACTATTATAAACATACATATGTAGCATAAATACCACTGTTCTTTCTTAAAACAACCAGCGAGAAAATGGGGCTGAAAAAGCGCCCGAAGTGAAGTGAAAAAAAATACTGTGTAAAGTGACAAAGAAGAAGAAGTTGAGTCTCCATTTGACAACTATCAGCAGTGAAAATGATGATTTTTAAAAGTATAGATTCGATCTCTAACATTAGACAGAGAAATATTTTTAGAAGAGGGACAAGAGGAGAATCTTATTATGAAGTCTATTAAATTTAATTATTATACAACAATTAATAGAATTATACCTGGGTAGTGGTGAGAGAAGATCTTCAGATGAAGAGTAAAAGAAAAATCTATTTATTATCATTGACAATTAGAAGAGAGACACACACATATTGAAACATTATATCCAGAAGGGAAAGAATGAAGTATCTTTGATGTGTTATGTATTATTTCGCTATGGAAAGAGTGAGAGTGAAGGGATGACAAACCAGCCAAAATGAGGGAAAGAGGAGGTGGAAAAACGGAAGTTTCAGCATGAAAAGAGAGCTTTTCACATTGCAACCATAAAATTATATTAAAATCCCTATATAAGTATGAAAAACATGAAACAAGAACACAAAAGATTAAACTAAAAGAGTACATAAATTTAGCCAAAACATTGTTTCACAACCACGTTTTGTAGTTTATTTAGAATACATATATTTTCTTAAAATGTCTTAGAAAAGTTTATTTTTCTCTTTACCATCACACAGAGAAAAAAAACATAACACTTTGTTTATTGACACACAGACGCAGTATTGACTCTAAGTAAACTTCTAAATAAGGAGAGAAAGAGAAATATTGAGAGTTATAGATGATGAGAAGAAAATACAATTACATATATAAATATTATATAAAAGAGAAGAAGAAGAGGAGAAATTAAATATCTATGTACAATATAAATACAACTGTTGCAAAATATGCTTATTTGATTCTCTGTTAATGTCCTGATTTTCTCAAAACAAAAAAACAAACCTTTCTTGAGCTTCGTGATAATGAGAATATTTTATCAAATATGAGTTTTACAACTGTTTGTAGGCAAAAAAAGCACGATAATCACTCTGTCTTTCTTTGCTATATTGTTTTATTGAATGATCTGCTGAAGAAGCGTTTATTGTTTTGGTTTTGTGATTTTCGGGGGGCCAAAGACCATCAAAATTTCATTTTAAAGAGATTATGACATATAAAAAATGCATTGTTACGATATATTGTGGACAGATTAATACAAAAACAAATTGATTAAACTCAATTGTATACAATTTAGAGCATAATAACAACAGGTTGACAACAGAAAATAAGGCAAAAGATGGCAATTAGAGAAAGAATTTTCTTATAAATCAAATCCAAAGTTGATCATCAATAGACAACAGAGTTATTCAGATAGTAAATTTATCTTTATTTGTTTGTTGTTTTTCTCTTTGGAAAAAAAGAAGAAAATTTTTCACTGGACGAACTTAAATTGAAGAAGAAAAAAAATATTATTGTGTGAAAAAGTAAAATCTCTATTGGAAAATATTAAATGACATATTTTTTCAGATTACCAACCAATTGTATAGATGAAGAAGGGGAAGAGAGAGGATAAATAAAGGATATAAAATTATGATAATATATTTAACTTCATGCTCAGAATTTTACGCATTTTCTCATCGCCACAACATCGAGTGTAAGAGAAAAACAAAATTCTCACATTCAGAGTCACTAATTGGGTTTCTTCACATGTGAAAATCAACACGGGAAATTGCAAAGCAATGATTCAAGGGGTTAACAGCGTCGCACAGCACGTCTGTCATTATCACTGGGAGCACCTAATGATAAATCAAACGCTTCTCTGCCGTGGCACAGCTGTTTCGCACACGCCTTTTTTGGGGTCTTCTTCGGCTCTTCCTATCTTGCTATTACGTCTGGTGGCGAAGTGATAAGAGCGGTTGTAAACAGAGATGATCGCATGCTCGAAAATCCGCACTTTAAAGCGTCAAGCGAGCGGCCGAGAGTCACTTGTTGGTGATCTTTCAGTGGAGACAGTCGCAAAGGAAAGAGGAGTTCAGTGTGCAGAAATTTCTTCAACAGTAAGAAATAAACTCAAATATTACAGTGATAAGTTAATTTATTATTTACCGTTCTCAGTGGTGGCAAAAAAGACCTAAATTGGTCGTGATAAGGAGCCAGTGATCGTTCAATTGAGCCATCAAAAACATGTTTACGAGTGACAAGTTTTATCAACACTTTTTCCTCTCTTTTGTCTCTCAATGATTTCTCTCTACCAAAATGTCACTTCATTGAATCCTGACAACACAAGGAACACAAGTCAATGTGCATCCTCACGTTTCTGGACTGTTGAACTCAATTCCATTGCAGCTCCTTATCATTCGCCGACTGTTTAACACTTGAGACGCGCGGCTAAAAATGCTCCAGAGATAATTGATACTGCATTTCTCAATTTATTATGTAAATGGGCGTGAGAAATTCCAGAGATAATTGCATACATATTTTTCCACTTGAACTCTCGCAGCATTCGCGATGACTTCGTGCACGCAACTGGAGAACGGTGACATTATTGCGGCGAAGAAGGCGATTCAGCTCACGAATGGACACACAAATGGCACAAATGGCATCAACGGCACTGAACACATTGAGTTCACGGACGAGGACTTTGAGATTATCGAGGATGTGGAGGATCCCTACTGTGTTGCCGACAATCCGGTGAAGATTAGCTTTCAGGACATCACATCGGCTGCCTTTCTCATCAAGAGTGGCGTCCAGAACACACCTTGTCTGGTGAGATTATCCTCTTGACTTAATGTGAGGTTTAGAGAAGGGTTTCTTAACCTGTGTTTTTGGCAGAGATCGCATTTGTCGGAGATGACTGGAATGGATCTGTATCTCAAGAAGGAATTCCTCCAGTTCACTGGAAGGTTGGTACGCAATATCTTTAACGCGAAACTAATGCCCATAAAATTATAGCTTCCGCGTGAAATTTCGAGGAATTGTTGCGCTAATCAGGCGTGTAATTAATCAATTATCACCCCACGAGTTGATGATAGTGTAAATCATCTGTGATATCTCGACTTCAGATTTATTACGCCTCACTCGAGTGGCTAAAAATACGACGTGACTTATCTGTTCTTTCGCAGCTTCAAGGAGCGCGGCGCTCGCTACGCACTCCTGATGCTGTCTGACCAGCAGAAACGCACCGGCGTTATCTCTGCGTCCCTGGGCAATCACGCGCAGGGCCTCAGTTACCATGCCAATCGCCTGGGGATTCCCGTGACGGTCGTTATGCCGACAGCGGCGCCCATCATGAAGATCCAGAAGTGTCGCAGTTATGGTGCCAACGTGATCGTCAAGGTAAAGTTTTACAGCCCTGCAAGAGACGCCGGGAAAAGCTAATGCTGAGAATGTCTTCGTGCGCAGGGCGACAACATGTCCGAGGCCAAGAAGATCGCCATGACCATCGCCAAGCGGCGTGGCTTCACTTACGTCAATGGCTACGATCATCCGCACATAATGGCCGGCCAGGGCACGATTGGGTTGGAGATCATTGAGCAAGTGGGTCAGCCGGACGCCGTGGTTGTTCCCGTGGGCGGCGGAGGATTGATTGCTGGCGTGGCAACAGCCATCAAGGCGATCTCACCCATGACGAAGATCATCGGCGTGGAATCGGACAAGTGTCCCAGCTTTTCGCGCGCCCTGGAGCACGGCGGCCCCATCCTGACGCCCAACATGGCCACTCTGGCTGACGGCTTGGCTGTTCCCACGGTGGGCTACAACGCCTTCGCCACCGCAGTGCCGCTGCTGGACAAAATGGTTGTGGTGCGCGAAGAGTGGATCGCCCTGGCCATACTGCGTCTGGTGGAGCAGGAGAAGTGCGTTGTGGAGGGAGCTGGAGCTGCAGGATTGGCAGCCATTTTCTCAGGACATCTCGATGAGTACAAAGGCAAAAAGTCAGTGTGGAATTCTTCAATGATTTCATCCATTTTAACCATGATTTTTCTCCCATTTCAAGGGTTGTTCTTCTCCTGTGCGGCGGCAATATCGACACCACAATCTTTGGGCGGTGTCTGGAACGTGGTTTGGCAGCAGAAGGACGTCTCCTTCGCTTCTGCGTCACCGTGAGTGATCGTCCGGGAGGAATTTCTGAGCTGTGTCGCGAACTGGCCGCTCTGGGAGTGTCCATAAAGGACATAATGCACGAGAGAGCCTGGCTAAGGGATATCTACAGTGTGGAGGTGAAAGTGGTCTGTGAGACCAGCGATTGGGCTCACTCTGAGTTGCTGCGGAAAACTCTCACTGAGAAGTACAGTCATGTGGTGTTTAACGACGTTCCAATGGCAATTCCCAAATGAGGCAGAAAACACAGAGAAAAGCTACTCCCAAGGGAACAAAATAATCGCAAATGATGTAAAAAGATGCTAATGAAAGTAGAAAATAGATTTTATGTTCTTTAGAAGAGTGTTAGAATTGTTTTTAGACTTTAAGGTGGGAAGAGGACGTTGAATATTTGAATGTTTGAAGTCAGAGCGAAAAATCGCTGAGTTCAGCGAATTGCGGCGAGAGAGCGCGCGAGAGAGAATTGTCAAATAAACGTGCTCTCTTGTGTAAAATGTAAACAAACAAGTTTTCTCGTGTTTATTGGGGAAATTCCGGAGAATTCTTGACATTCTATCTTGCAAAAGGTGTGATATTGATAGTAGAATAGTAAAAGAGTGGAATTTCGAGAGAATCTATCAAATTTTGTGAAATATTGAAGTAAATAATGGAAGACGATAGTGAGCATAATTTCCTCGAATTGAGGCCAATGCGGTGTGAATTGGACGTTTTATCGCGATCTGATGGTTCTGCGCTTTTCGCTCAAGGTATGTAAATGCTGAATTTGTGAGGAAAATGCTGGGAAAATGGATAATTTCCTCTCTTCGTTCACCGCATTTATCCAATACACATTCTTCTTCACCGGTCACTCTGATGCGGTGCTATCGCCATCTAGCGACTGGTGGTTAATGGGCGTTCAAATGGTTTCAGGTGAAACGGCTGTGCTTTCCTCCGTCCACGGTCCTGTCGAGGTGAAATTGCAGAATCTGCAGTACGACAAATCGAGCGTGGAGGTGTACTACAAGAGCAAGAGTGGTCAGCAGAGCGTGGGAGACCGATTCCGTGAGCAGTACATCAGGAATACCTGCGAATCGGCACTTCTCACAGCGCTCTATCCGCGCACAGCAATTTCACTGCAATTGCAGGAAATGGAAGATCGTGCCGGGGTAATTATCCACCCAAAGACGCTCTGTGGCCCACCTGAGGCAATCTGCTTCAGGTGGAAAGGGAGGCTGAAGACGCTGTTTTTCGCTCTGACAAATGGCAATTTGCTTCCAGTCTCTGCGTTGCTCCCTGTTTTCCCCATTCTCTGTGATCTCTCGCGCGGCCACTGCGCCGCCGCGATTCAGCGATAGGTTGGAAATGGGCTGCGCAAGTCAATAAACTAGCGCATTTGATATCAGAGAGAGAGAAAAAGAGAGGAAGGAAAAAATTGCACCAGAGAAAAGCGCACAGAAAGAGAGTCTGGCGATGCAGCGCCTTCAGCATTTTGTTAATTAGCTCAAAGCGCTCAGATCAAGATTGAGTCAATCGTTTGCGCTCGAATTGCAATTAAGGTGGTGGCAAAATGAGCTGCAAACACGCTGCGCACCTCTTTTTCTGTCCCAATCCGCGTCCAGAGAGTCTTCTTCTCTCGCCACCGGCGGGAAAAAGGCTAAATTCACTGACTTTTTCCACGCCAATAGATTTGCCCGGTAGTTTAATGGGGATTCCACCCGTTTTTATGAGCCTCTGTGCGCGCCTTCGATGCAAAATAATCGCCAGAGACTCTCGAAGAATGGCTGTAAATTTTGTCAATTATCCTCAAGTAATTTAATTGATGTTTTTGATACACAACAGATGGAAAATGTCACACAATTGCCAATAATTGGACTGTTATTATAATTTAGTGATCGCAAAATGGACCGATTATGATCTCGCGTTTCATTCTCCTGAAAAAAAGAGTGAAAAAGAAAGAAATTGTCAAGTTGAAGTAACTTTTCTTCCACTGGCTGTTTTTATTTTCAATTAATCCAGAGAGACAAATCGATTTGTATGCAAATAACACTCAAATGATCATGATCTTGAGGTGAAGCATTAACACAGAAACATTCTCTTGCATCGATGATTGATCAATTTATCAAATGGACAATTTTATCTATGCAATTGCAGTGGAATCTGATTTGCATTTTCTTGATATTTTCCTCTCTTAAATACTCAAAGAGAACACACAAAATGCCAAGTGCTCAATTCTGCATTTTGCCTTTCAATTAATACGCCATCGAGGAGATAAGACAATTCTTTTTTTCATGCCATGTTGGATGAATCATTGAACTCTCCTTTGGGTGAATGAGATAAAAAGGCGCGCGCGCGCGAAAAAGGGGGGAAAAGTGAAGATTCTCTTATCTCAACAATTGCGGTGCTAAAGTGAGAGCGACGAAGTGAGTTCTTTGCCATATTATATATTTATATTCCAGTGAATTAGCACTTTTGTACGCGATATCTAATGGATGGCAAATTAAAATATATATTATTCCGTTGTGGAGTGAATTTTGGGAGTGTTTGAGTGGCGCATTTCATGCTCAGCGTGCGTGAAAGACGGCCACATTTGGAGAAGGGTTGAGAGAGCACTTTAATCCCTCTCTCAACACCTGCGCAGGGGTATTAATTGCCCGATAAGAGACACATGAGCGGTGCTCGGCGGAAGGGAGAGGAAAGGCGTGCCTTAATCTGCATGTTGCAACTCAAGAATCTTGTACAGGTCAGAAGCAATTATTCTCATTGCCATTTTTCGCGCACACACAGAGTGGACAGAAGAGTTCCTGTGTCCGATCGATTAGCGCACAAGAGATGGGCAGAGAGAGACTCGCACTGTGTTCAACAAGATGACATTAATTCTCCCCGGTGTTTTGTCTCTCTTTCTTCTCATTATTGGACTCCGCGGGCTGCGCTGGTGCAATATGACCAGCGCCACGGGCAGGTGCAGCTCACGGCGAAAGCGTACACCGCGCGCGCGCGCGACAGGATGACATCGCTGTGGTGTTAACTTTATGGCCGTCTCTTAATTGAATCAACTGCTAAAAGGACGATTAAATTCCTTTTTATGAACTTTAGAATTAAGGTTTATGGATGGGAGTAAATCAATTTAATTGCATGCAAAACAAGGGGAGAAAGGGACTTTCTGTCACCTCAGAATTAACCTTGGCACACATTAAATGCACTCAGACAAGGATAAAAATTGATAAAAAGGGTGGAATTGGTGAAATTTGTATCGCAACTAAACTTAAATCTAACTGACAACTTGATCTGAGATTTTCATGATTTTCTTTCTTTTAATCTTTGAATAACAGTGAATTTTCTCATAGAATCTTGGTCAGAATCTTTCTAACTCAAAATAGTACCTTGAACAGCTGTTAAGTAAGTGGAATTGAGGTTATGTTTGACTTCAGCACTGATTTTCACCACTCAGCTTTCGGAATCACAAATTTTATTCAGCGCAAAAGAATAAAACTCTTAATAATGTGGAAAAAATTACATTTGCTATGTGAGAATGTCTTTTAAAGGCTGTTATTTAGTGTTAAATAAGACGCATAACCTAGAAAAACATGTCAAGATGCAGGTCTGCATAAGAATTAGTTTCTAATCTGTAGAAATTCTAACCATAACCTTGGCCAATGACATCTTAGCCATTCATCGTACACCGCAGGCGAACAAAGCTTCGCCCTTGCCTTGAGCACGGTGGATTTTTCACTCCCACGTCGCCGGCGGGTGCAATTAGTCTCACCACTAATTGCTTCTTTTCTCTCCTCTATTTTGCAGTTAATTGCGTGCGCCGTGAATGCGTCGTGTCTGTCACTTCTGCACAGCGGCCTTGAGATGCGCTTCCTCGTGGCCGCCGTGCACTGCGCTCTGCGTCCCTCCGGCGCGCTCCTGCTGGATCCTGACGCGAGGACGATGGCTGAGGAGGGCGGCTTCGTGGCCACCTTCACGTTTGCCTTCGAGAGCGTGTCACGGCGCACGGTGGCCGTGCACACGGAGGGACACTTCACGGCGGAGCAGTTCAATGAGGCGCAGGAGTTGTGCGCGAAGGCCAGCGAGATAATTTTTGTCTTCTACCGGAAGAGTTTGAAGAAATACATGAAGGTGTACTGCTGATGGGCGAGCAAAGTGATTTAATGTGCCTCCTTTTGGGAATATATCTGCCACTGTAATTGTCCCATTGCTGTCTCATGTTCTTCGTCCGCTCTTCAGCTTCCTTTCTGGTGGCGTTCGATGCGCGGCGTTTTATCTGCGATGCCGATGGAGAAAGAGGGGAAATATTCTGTCTGATTGTGGAGCAGAAATGAAATAATTCCGTGGAGTCTCTCTGGATGGGAAAAAGTTCTTCTGGCCAAGACTTGCCGAGGTATTATATTGGAATTTCAAATGGTCGTCGAAAGGGGGAGAGAATTTCGGTGTCTGCGGAGAATTTCAATGCAATCCCATTTCTCATTTGGGTGCGGCGTCTCTCCTCCATTTCTTCAACTGTGGCCGGGCAATTTTCTCGATGGACGACAGAAAGAGTGCAAATTTAATTTAGAACCATCACTCCGTGTTGCGGAGATAAACTGGGCGATTTTTGCATAAATGGCCGCAGCAGCGGAAGAATTAAGTTGCATTTGATGCGTTTGTTTTGTGTGGGGCGCGATGGAATCTTTTGCAACATCTCTGAATTCTCTTCCCTCCATCATCAATCAATTGGCATCGAAGCAGTGACCACACAGCTCAATGAAAGAGGAGATTTTCTTGCATCTCATCCACCTCCAATCTCGCTCTTCCTCTTGTGGCCATTATTCTCTCGGCAGCGGAGGATGAAGGTGAATCTCCCGGAATGGTGGAGTTGGTAAAAAGAGACCCAAACAAGAGGGTCATTTGAATAATATTTTATTTCAATCGCTGTGAATCATTTTCTGGGTGTTTGGAACACAATAACAAGACTCACTGGACGAGGGAGTGAGTGGCCAGTGGACACGCTCTGGCCAGGACGTGGTGCTGGCAGAATCCTGGGTTTTCGCGTGTGGGAAATTCCAGCTGAATAGGATGGAATTGAGGTGCGAAATGGTAATTTAATTGTGCTTGCACAGGATTTATCGCCGCGTCTCACGTCCGGGCCACACCGTGCGTGAACGCCAACACCAAACTAGAGGAGTGAATCCCCCATCGTCAGTCTGGGAGCCCAAAAAGACACTCTCGCCTTCGCCACGCACAGCATACAATCATAATTTATCGTGGGACTCCTCGATGGTAATTATTTCTCCGGATACACTCTCGGTATCATCTTTCAATCTGGGCGCTCTGTGTGTTCATTTTGTAAATGAAAATACAATTTATAATAGGAGGCAAAGCAACCCCCTTCTCACCATTCGCCGGGATGACGGATTCCCACATAAATGGCTTCACTTTATCACTAAATTAAATCAAATATCGATTGTCTCGGTGACCTTTTTTTTGCGCCTTCCTCGCCTCGCCTCGACGCTTTTTGCCCACCCGCAAAGACCAAGTCCTTTAATCCGGCGGGAAATAATCACACTCAGAGTGTGAGAGGATTTTCTCGGACGTGGAAATCAATTTCGTGCCACTCATGGCGCTTTCTCAATCTGCCCAAGAGTTGAGATTTTAATTGACCGCCAGTTGAGGAAAGAGTGTGGATTTGTGGTGAGTGACTCGAGATGAGGCAAAGATATGCCCAGTAATTGTACGTGGAAAATGATCTGGAGAGAAATGCTGCGAAATATTTGTCTAATAGGAACATAAGAGAGCTTCTGTGAAGCCTGAGGAATTTTAATTGAATTATTTCACAAAAGAATTGAAGGCAGCAGCTGTGATTATGAAGAATTCACTGGGTTACAATCACTCTTGGAAGTGCAATGAAAATATATTTCTCTGCTGTAACTGCAGAATGTGTTCACTGCCTTTTTTTCTTTATCTAATATTGATCTGTTTGAAAGAAAACGGGAGAAATCGTGTCACAATTCATATTCGTCATAAACTGAAAATCATACTTTTTTCCCACTTTCTTATTCGATACTTGTTTACGGAAATAGGAGAGGAATAAGATGTGAACATAATGCTGTAATAATGCTGGCGCGGATAAAAATGCGTTCTGCAATGGCGAGATGGTAAATATCAACGGGATGCTATCCATATTCTCATTGCACAATCACCATTTCAGCCTTCACTATCGTCCATGGTTTCACTTCATTTTCCGCCATGGCATCTCGCTGATTTTTTTTTAATTTATTCCCTCCCGCCAATACGGCAACAGAAGCCTCTTCTGGCCGTGTTCTCGCTCGCCTCTCGCTCGCCCGCCCTCCTGGCAATCACGGGCAGAAATTGCAGAAGCAGCGGCTGCACCTCATCATCATCAGCAGTATCGCGAGCATCACTCGCTGTCTCTCCCCCCGGGGCGCGGCGAGTCCTCGGCGAGGGAGCGGATCCCCGCTGCGGCCGGGGGGCGCCCAGCCGAGATTATTGAGGCAGATTATCGCGCCAGACCACATGGATTCGCCAGGTGGGAAATGCTGGCGAGCAATAGAGGAGATTACAATATTGCCAAGTCCAAATCCCCAGCGAGATGCGGTCACACAATTCCCCCCCTTTTCCACCTTTTCCCCTTTTCCTCTCCCTGGCATTTTTCATTTCCTCTCGCTGCATCTTTGCTCCTATTCCGGAGGATATTAAATGCAGCACAAGATTAACATCTGAAATGCTGCGAGAATAAAAACAACATTCACATGATGAGACAGTGATTTTTACTACCAGCGAAATCGGACCAAAATCAAGTCGATTTCAACGTATATCCAAGAATATAAGCAAGTTGAAACCCGATTAATGGAGTTTTAAGTCTTGATTTTAATCAAAGATGACTAAAATCAAGATTTTTAGTGCAAAAGTACAGAAAAAACGTCTTATTTCAGTCTGGTCAACAATTAAATCTAATTTCTCCATGAATCGACGATAAATTTAGTCTTTTTCTAGCTGTTTCTGATTTCAAAAAAAAATAATAGAATTGCAATAAGTCTTTAAAAAGCTTATTTCATATTTATATGCCCTAAAAAAACTAGAAATTGTGCCAAGAATGGTATTAATTTTATGCGAAAATTAGCTCCATTCATATGGAAAATCTTGAAATGCACCACAAGAGCCGAAAAGGACTTGAAAATTAGTAGATTTAGGCTAATTTCAAGGCCTTTTTCTTGAAAACTATTTTCTTCATTGAAGAGTATATTATTTTGGTTTAATGAGAGATCTCGAGGACATTTCGTGTGGCAATAAGTTGCCGAAAGTCCTTCTCTGACGCCCTGGAAGGAAAAGGCGACGCGATCGAATTTTTGCGGAAAATTTTATGCAAATCACATATTTATCTGGAGTAATAATCCTGCCGTGACCCAGAGTACTTTCCTGACTTGAATTTTCACGACAGAGAAGAAATAACTTCTTGCATGATATGCACTTGGGACGTTTATAAATCACCTCTGCACCATTCAATGGGACCCACTGAACCCCCGCGAATGCGCTTCACCCTCTCGCTCACCCCGCGCGCTCGCCGTGGGGGCAAACTTTAGCAATAATCGTCGCCAGAAGTCAACTCGTGGCGGACTTTCTTCAGGAGGTTGCATAATCGTGGCGTCAATGCGACGGTTTGGGCGCGAAGTAGCAAGGAATATTCGCAGTGAAACAAATTGGATGGCAAAAGGAGAGCGAGAGAAAAGTTCAACTATGTGGTGGAAAGAAGCGTGAAACAATGCAGATGGATGATCACTGGTGGAAGGAGCTTGAAATCATTAATCAAGAGGATAATTAGCTCAGAAAAGGTGTTTCAAATTTCGAGCCTCGATGCAATATTCATTCGGAGTATTTTTCATCAATTCCATCAACCGCAATTTCAAGGCTTGTCTCTCATGCTGTTCGCTGTGCAAACACGGAGGAATTATCTCCACTGAGCATGTAACAATTTCCACTAATGACTCCCAAGAACGTGTTTTTCCATGATCATGCAAATGCTCACCCTTCGTCCCCAAAATAGTGTGTCTGTTTGTGCGGTTTGTGTTGCTCGAGATGAAAAATTGCCGCGCGCACAGTTTGTATTGCAATTTTGATTAACACGCCAATCTGGAGATTGTGGAATAAATCACAGAATTCCTCGCTGTGGTCAATTGTCAGTCGGGCGTAGATA
This sequence comes from Phlebotomus argentipes, assembly GCF_947086385.1. Classification (NCBI taxonomy): domain Eukaryota; kingdom Metazoa; phylum Arthropoda; class Insecta; order Diptera; family Psychodidae; genus Phlebotomus; species Phlebotomus argentipes. The sequence continues at coordinate 49,255 of NW_026776158.1, forward strand.
AAGAGATCTGGGCGACTGGAAGTGAAACACGCGAAAATAAGACCAATTAAACACACAACTCCTGACATTTTCCACAAGCTCAATTGTACACAATTATAGCTCAATATGTTTTGGCCGAGGTTGCTTGAATTCATACATATATAAATCCCGCGCCGTGTGGCATTTGAATTTGCAATTGGCGAATTGTCACTCATTTTTCCGTGCGCCAATGCAGCCGAACATTCTCCCCGTGTTACACTGCGTCATCCTCCGGGTGTCGCGGGGCGAAAGACTCGCGCCGGTCTTGGTGTCGCTCGATAAATCACGGTGGCCGTAAATCAAAATCCGTGCACGAGGTGTAGCCGAGTTTCGGCATGTTCCAGACTATGTTCTGATTAGCATAATTATGCGGCGAAATCATAAATAAAAGACACCCCAAATTAGAACCCCCATTCGCACATCGTGCATCACCGCCGCGATATGGCGATGGCCACGTCACGGGCGTGACAGGCGAGGTTAATCTCTTCAGAAACACCATTGAATGCATCGAACAGATAAGCTTTTTGAGCTGATCGGCATAAAAGGGGTTTTTAATCAGTCCACGAGGAAATCTCTCTCAAAAACCAGGTACAAAAGGGAGTTATTCCACTGTCTTCTCCTCTTTTTGAAGTTATTGACACTTATTGATAAGAAAAGCGCACAATTTCCTTTCTGTGAAACATTTTTAAAAGAAAAAAGGAACTAAATAGTCCTTAAACTGTAAGTTTTAACCTTTTTTCCCTTAAAATTGTTTTTAATAATGGAGTTTGCACGAAAAAATGCAGAAAAATACTCATTATATGAATTTCTGGAGTAATAAATGGAATTTAAATTGAAATTAGCATATGAAAATGGATATCAAGAATTTACTATTGTGATTCGTTGAGAATTTATGTGATAAGTTTGAGAAATAAGATTTTTCTGACTCTTTTAGTGAAATAAACTGCACTTTATCAGCGAACGATATTTGGTCAGCTGAAAAGTGGCAATTTTTTTGATATTCAAAATGAATCTCAACCAGTGTGGAATTCTATTCATGAGGTGGAATTGTGTGAGAGTCGCAACAGCGACAGACAATGGTAATCCTGAAGAGCAGATTGAGAGTAATTTATCATAACTAATCCCCTTGGCAGAATCATCCTCAGCCATCTTTGCCACACGGAGGCGAAGGAGAGAAAAAAAAATCAAAATCTTGCCCCAAGATTCCGTCCAATTAACCAGCAAGAGATCCGCCGCATTTGCATGGGTTTCTGTCCGGCTGATTTTCGATGCATGAGACGAAGAAAAAAAAGGAGCCTGATTATCGACTCTGCCAGCTTGCAAATTCATTCAATTTTATTGTTGCTGAATTAGTTGGGATGTCTCACGAGGTCCCCCAAAAAGACGAGCCTCGCACCGTTTGTCTCCTCGCGACTTTGGCGTCTTCCCCACCTGAGCGATGATGGCAAAAAGCCCCCAGAGATCCGTCTCTCGCCCTGGGATTCCAATGCCGCGCGCGGGCGAAGGGAGGAGAAAAAGAGTTGATGAGATGCAAAAGAGACGAGAGAGCATTTTAGTGGTTGTATATCTGCATCTCTTTGCACTCGAGTTGGCTTTGTGCGTGGAATCTGTGGGTAGATTTGTTGTTATTTTGCGGATTTGCTCTTTTTATTTTCACCTGCTCGCTTTCCTACCTCTCAGCCCATGTGGACAATCTCATGCGCTGTGGCGGAATGTCGCGCAATTTAGACAAGATTTCTTCCACTCTCGGCAAGTTTCTCTGACTTTTATTTCTCTCCCCCCAAGTCGAGGTGTCTAAGGACAGTGACTCCCGCGTGATGAGGTTCTCATTGGTCTCATTGGGCGATTGAAATTTCACGTGAGATAGAAATCGGCGAACAGACATCAATTTCCGACACAAGACGTGCCGGAGTAAATGAAAAACTTTTGACCCTTTTGGCTAAGAAGTGCGTTTAATCGCAGCATTGCACACAATCTCACTCTAAACACATCCGCAAAAAGGGGTTGAAGTTTGAAATCCTGGCGGACACTGGGCTGTTATTGTGTGCAGCCTGTGGATGAGTGGCGGATCGCGAGGATTTTCGCGGCCTGGGAAACAATGGTGACGCGCAAAAAGCTCAAAGAGCGGATCTCTTTTTGCCTCCTTTTCACCCATTGACTTGTGCGCGCCAGGACAACGGCCCATTGAATGCGGCCACAATGAGGGGCGAAGCCCGACAATCCGCCGCGTATCAGTTGGTGCACCCATTCTTCCCGGCACATGAGTGAAGAGACAATGGGCCGCGGGATGACAGAAGCTCGATGCTCGGCATTCACTGGGAGCGCCCGTCCTCAATCTCTGGGCCTGTGCACTTGCCGCAGCGGCCTCGCGGAGGAAGCGCGGCCTTCCGGAGGGGGTTGGGCGCGCGGGGGGTGCGTGTATTTATTTCGAGAGACATTTTATGTTAATGATATCGTTGATAATTTAATGATGGAAGCCCGCGATGGCAGCCGCCGCTATTGCAATCCCGAACAGTAGCGATATTGTTGGCAGTTTTACCGGCGGTAATTGGGGTAATGGTGGCGGCGTCTCTTGGATCTTTCCCTGCCACTGACGCTCCGGCGAGGATGCTTTGCATATGGCAATGACGATGAGATGCACCTTATTTATTGTTTACTCATGAGGACGATCGGAGAAACACTCCGAAACACTACATGTGAATTCGTGATGATTATCTCTGGGCAAAGGACGAGGCACACAATTTCTCGAGAGAGAGGAAAACGAAAGAACTGTGAAGGCACTCAATCTCTTTCACGTGGGATTTGAGCTGAGAAAATGGAAAACGAGTTTGGCGTAATACAATGTTGCGCATCTTCAAAGTATTATTTCTGATACATCAAACGACCATCCATGGCTTAAAGTCTATTCGCATCTCTGATATCAAGTTAATTTCATGCATGGAATCTAAGAGGAGTTAACTAACTGACAATGTGGCGAGTTGACAATGAAAATTGTAATACGGAGCTTAGCAAAAAGTTTCAATATGTTCCTTTAAACTTTCCTCCCCGTCAATTGAGATGCGAGGAAGAAAGTGCAATTGCGAGAGGAAGTGCGTGAGAAAAGGGGGTGAGAAGGAGATGCAAAAGACAAAACATCCATTTGCTTTCAGCAAGTCATTCCTTGGGCAATGAATTGCTGATGGATGTGATGGATTTTGATGTGCAGAGTGTGGTGGAATGTCTTGTGGAAGATTGATAGATTTCTCTGTGATCCGTCGGCACACTCGCGTCGTGTCTTTTTGGCCACTGACATTCTTGACCTCTCCTTCTTTGACAATTTGGCTCTTGATTGATAATTGGTGGAAAGTGAAGGCGACACCGCACACATCTGTCCCGAGTTTAATTGTGTCATCTCCTGCCACGCCAGAGACCAAAAAGGCTTTCTGCACAATATGAAAATTTGATGGCCATAAATTCTCCACGCCGACACGCGGCAATTTTCCAATCAAATTCACCTCCATCTTCTGCAGCCACCTGAAATTCATCACTTCCCGTCGGCTTCCGCGTGAATTAATGGCAATTCACACCTCGCGACTTGATCCTCCTCAAAAGCCCAGGGAAGATGCGAAAATTGTCCAAATGCCAATGGCGACTTCTTCGGCAGTTGGTCCATTTTTTCCGCTCGTCAGCTTCATCATCTCTCGTCGTCATAATTCTATAATGATGGGTTTGAACATATATAGCAGAAAATGCTGAAGATCAAGCGCGATAAAGGCCAAAACGGGGCACAATTTCCCATCATCTACACTGCAGGAAGGGATTATAGAGACAATTTGATTTGTCAAGCCAACTAATCAATTATAAAATGATAATGAAACTCATAATATCATTATATTTTGCTCTCTCTTCGAGATGGCCTTTAACTCAATCCGCCAGGCGCGCCCGCGGATGAAGAAGTTGATGGGTATTTTGCTCTCCTCCAGCAGACGCGCAATGAGATCAAACGGCGCTGGGGGGGCAAAAAAGCCCCCATCATTTTTGCCGTGAACGATGAAAAGGGGGAGAAAAAATCCCTTCAAAATGTTAATGCAGCGCGCGGCGTTCTTTTCCAATCGCGCGCGCGGTCAATGCTAAAAGGCTCTCATAAGGCGAATTGAACCATCGCGCGGCTAAGAGGAAGCGTTGAGGGGGAAAAAAAGTCGATATAAAATTTTTATGAAGCCTCTCCAAAAATGATATTCATACACCAGAGAGCAGATCTCTCGCGTATTTTTTCCGCGCCTTCCCCTGGACTTTTCATCATCATCGCGGGCCAGTGATGCGTGAGGCTGAAGAAGCCCCAGAGTCGATTGGAATCAAAAGTTTATGATCATAAATAATTTATAGAATTTTTTCCAGTCCAACTGATTCCTTAATGAAATCAACTAAATGTTTTTTCCTCAACTTATGCCGCGATCGCGATTTGATATTCCCAAGAAAAGGGCGTTTTTTTTCCTCCTTTCCACCACTGATGGATTTCTTATTGCACATCCCGTAACCAGAATCTCAATCAAGGAGAGGATTTTTATATCATCAGTGGCTACATTAAATATATTAATCTTTCTCCTCCCCTCGATTGACGGGAAAATGAAATCGTCAGCATTCAATAAGATGGTCAGTTATGGCTTCCTGGCGACACAATATTACCGTCCACTGATCGTCACAGCGATTGCCATCGAGTTGTTCTGTAGAATCTTCTGAATCGCTGATAAATTGCTGATAAGTGGAATCCCAGTAAGTGTAGAAAGATGACAGAAGCGATAGAGAGAAAACATAGTCAAATTCTGCAGAACTTTGTTGTTCTCTTCTTAGTCAACTAAAGTGAGATTTTCGCTTTATCAATTCATTTGCACTAATGCAATCTGTCCGACACAGGATGCCAATTGAGGAGATCAATTAGTGGATTGCATATCAAAATCGCTGGTCATCAGTGTGATTTTTCCGACGAGTGCAGATTATGTGGTCTGATGATCATTTGAGTCCAGAGTAATAATGATATTGGCGTTGCTGATCGTATATTTAATTGAAAATGGCATTCATGTGTCAACTATAGCGATCATTTATCGATGATCACAGTTTGTATCTTGTATTTTCCTTTTATCTCTTATACTCCTTCTGGACGATTCTTGCGATTCTTTCTGCCGCAGCACGGGCGAGTATTGCGGTGAAAGATATGGTTTTAATTACACCACAATTGGGAGGATTTTGGGCAATTATTACATCGACAAAATGATCAATATAATTTGTCGATGCCGCGCAAAGTCCGCATTTCGGGAAGGCGCTGGCGGGGCATAAAAAACACGAGTAACACAAGACACAAAACGGAGTGAAAACATTCAATGGAAACTAAGTAAATCATCATAAAATAGCTCTTGAGTGTCCAATAAATAATCTCCACCTCTCCACCCATTGGGTCTCTTGTTACTCGAGCTGCAGAACACACCCGATGGTAATAATTGAGGCACTTGTCTTCATCGTGTCTCCTCCGCTCCTCCCGCGCGATTGAGCGCAGTTCAAAAGATGCGCGAATGACTTGACTTCTCTCCCTTTGCAAATTACCATATTCAAATTAATTCATTGTTTCAACCACATTCTTGCACATCGTTTTCCACTCCTTCGCAGCCCCGGCTCACCCTCTGGCCGGCCGCATGGACAGCGGCTGAAGGTGGAGAATTAATACCGGGAGGATGAACGAAAAATGTTAATATGAAATATTTAATAGCGCCGAAGAGAGATATAAAGTCTGTATATTAACAAATAGAGTGTGTTGTTCGGGGTACAAAAAAAAGGTGAACAAATTGCCGCTAAAGAGGAATATTTTATATATCAAAAGAAGACAATTCAAACGAAGTGAATTTACCTTTTCATCCTCCCTCAAGAGCCCTGTTTTTTCTCTACTACAGACAATTTTTTTTTCCTTACAATGGCTGATAGAATTATGAAGACGTTCTTCCGAGACATTGAGTGCTTCATTTACAATTCCTTGAGATATATTGACAGGGGCGGTTCTTTTTCGATGTGTACATAAATGTTAATGTAATAATACTTGAAGTTTCTGGGAGGAAAAAAAGAGATTTCTCTCATCGGCAGGTGGCTTGAATTACGCGGGGAAAAGAAGGTGGAAGCATTTAGAGTTACTGTGAAGATGGCAAGACGCGTCTGTGAATTTTAGAAGATCGAAAACATTTATCTGAGAGAGTTTGTTTCTGCAGAGGCGTCGCTGTCGAGCTTCCAGCATTCTTCTCTTGGCTAAATGCAGAAATTTCCTCGTGCAACTATCCTCTTTATGGCCATCGGCGGCAGTGCAAAAATGGAGGAAAAAGTGCCCCGGGATCGCCCATTGCCGCGTGGAGTGCAATTGTGAGGCATTTCTCTTCTCCGGCAGAGATAACAAATGATGTCTTTACAAGTCAAAGTAGTTCAATCGGTAGGGAAATTGACATTGAATTTGCATACTGGTAGCAAATCAGGATTCCTGGTCGCGATGCCCACAGGCGCAATTGATTGGGAGTCATTTGATTCTTGCATCGATAAATAATCCCTTCTGCGATGTTGTCGGTTTTTGCGTTATTGACTTGTCTCACGGCGCTCGTTTCCTGTCCTGTCCTGGGATGTGGGGTTCGCTTTTTTGCACCTTCGCCTGATCTGGGTGTTCCCACTGACCACAACAAGATTGCACAGCTTGATCTCGCCACAATCATCATGCCGATTTCGGCGACCTCCTGCCAACACGGGATCCGATGCAATTTGTCACACAGAAACCCAGTGCGAAAATTAATTGCGCGATCCTATTTCGATCCAATCGATTTTGCCCATAATTTCCCCAAAATTCACGCAGAAAAACTGCTCGATTTATGAATGTGCATCGCCGTGTGGCAAATGAGTGATTGGACTTCTTGGAAGCCAACCGGAGGCAATTGAATCGTCCCAGAGTGTCCAGGTGGACGTGAGGAATTTTCATCGCTCTTCTCATTTTCGTCTGTGTCACAGAGTCGCATCACTGACGGCATTTTTCACGATGTTCTCATCGACACTTTGCAAGAGGGCAATTTTAATTCCACACCAGGAGTGGATGGACTTTTTTGTGATCCCACAGAGTTGCGGAGTTCCGTGACTCGCGGAGATCTGAGACGCCGCGCCAATTCAATGCGATCGCGAATCTATTATGATGCAGTTTTTGATGGTGTCACACTCTGGCTATCAATGACATTTTATCACCAACCGAAAAAATCACGGGTAGAGTTGAGGTGAGACGAAATTGTAGATTGAGGATTCAAATTAGAACACCGCAAAATTCGTCTTCTTTCATATTCTAACGACATTTTTTAGCTGAAAGCTATTTCAATTATCCATGCATATTTTAATAGCATAAGTCTGTGTGTGCAACATAGATATAGCGAGGCTTGAGATTCAAATTTGGCCACGAAGCGTTTTCTAGTATTAGAAGTCGATTATTGCGGTATTGCTTTTGCTTTTATTAGCATGAAGAAAGTGAAAATAAAACCGTGGGTTGTCTGGCAATCTGACTGGGAAGAAGCTTGTCTTATATCATCTACTCATTCTCTCGAAACATTCGCTTAACTCTGACATTCAGTGTCCAAGAGTGAAAAATCTCATGCAGCGACAATGAAATAAACGAGTTGGGATTTAAATGATTTTTTTTCTCCACACACTCTTCTTATTCTCAGCCGATAATGTGGTGGCTTTTTTTCCTCTTGGTTTGTATTCTCCTGAAAAATATATAACGTGCCGGTTTTTATGCTTCAAGCCGTGTGTGTGCGCTCAAATCAACCCCGCATCTCCATATGATCTTCGTTTTGATATTTATAAGATGTGAAACAAGTTTGAGGCCAGCGTCCAATTGATTCAGTCTTGTGACTACATGGAATTTCAGTTATTTGACTGATTGTTTAACAAATAGGCACCGTACAGTAAATCAATCCTTGGGAACACTCTTGAGTATTTCAATTTTAAACCATTGAGAAGGCGCGCATTGTGAATCCTCAGGAGCATCGCCATTCAATTCATGTGTGCCACTCTCGAGGAGACAGTGTACATCTCATGTTTGGACGTCCAACATGAGTGCGGAGAAGGAGGCACATGAATTGCCGATGAGCGCACTGGATGGCCGGACAAAGGACGAAATCATCATTAATAAATGGCTAATAAATACGAATCGGGAGATAAGGTATTGGAGCATGTGAGAAGTGGAAGATCGATGTTCAAGTCATGCGGCGAAAAAGAACAACATTATGATCTTTGGCAACCACACTTGAAGTGGAAGGAGGGAGAATTGAAAAATTCATGAAGCACGACATGGTGAGTCCCATTCTTGTGCTTTCACTGCTAAGCGACACACACTTGAAGGGCACCACGATTCTCGGGGTGACGAGGAGGAAAGCGCACAATGTTTCCCTCTTCCCAAAAGTGCTCCAAAACCGTCACCAAAAATGCGCCCATCGCGCAAGAAATCCTCCGGCCGCTCTTCTGGCGGCGCGGCTCTCCTTCAGGTGCGGTGGCCAGAATGCGGAATAATAATACGAAATGGTTATGAGCGTCTTTTATGCCCATAGTTATGACGCTGCCTTTCTTCGCGGGCGACGCTAAAAAACGAGTTTTTCGCACAAGAATGAAAATATGAGCGATCCGATGGATATCCAACGACCAACCGCGCTTATTCATTTATGTACATACAAAATATCACATAAATGCATAGAGACGATGGCAGAACGGCATTGCAATGGCCATAAAGGAAGCTGAATTTGAATTTCATAATTGATTTTTTCTTACCAACCCTGGGCAGAAAGTGCCGCTAAAGCCCATGTGAAGTTTGCTTTTAAGGAGTTCTTTCGGGGGTTTTTCTGCAGGACCTTTGGATACTTTGGCGCAAGATGAGCCCAATTGCATGATCCGCGAGTTATCTAGAAAATTATGAAGACATGTGTAGTGCACTGTCGTAATGACTTTCAGAGATAATTCGGCCAGATAGGCAGGTGAAAACGTATGAAAATATAAATGAAGAAGTAAACCCTCCACTCTAGACGGCCCCAGCGTGGTTGGCTTCTCGTGCAGAAGTCGCAATGCATCAGTTTTGCATTGGGTTCACGCGGGGTTATCACGATGAACTGATGATCGATGGAGGTGCAGCACAGCACCGAATGGCGGGTCAATCAATTAATGTTGCCGCGCGGCATTTTGGAGTTGGAGAAAGGTTGAAAATGTTGTCTTGAAGAGTGAATAATAATGCAATTAGAGTGTCAGAGAGCGGGCCAAGAGGATCAATTCCCGCCTAATACAGGTCGAGGGAGGAGTGGAAGAATTCCACCGTGTTTTTTTCATATACAATGTCGAAACATCTGTCGAGGAATGTCGAGTCAATTTGGAATCCATTAAATCATAAAGTGACTATTAAAAGCCATTATATTTGCTCTACAACAAATATAACATTGCTCTGTGATCAACTTCTCCATGTTCGACGATCATGCGCGGCAATGATCGCGGCTCTTGTGCGTCTCGCGATGGGCAAATTGAGTGGGTTGGGAAGATGAGGGAGTTTGGATATCACTAACGACTCCACCTGGGCTTCGACAAATGCCTTTTCAAATTGAAATTCCTCGAAATATTCCTCCGAGGCCCTCTCAATTTTCCGTCTTCTCGCATTCATAGACGCGAGATGAAGGATGGAGTTAATTAAAAAATGATAATTGTGCTCGATGGGGCCATTAGGAGCGACGAAAGCCCAGGCATTTTCCTCGGCGGTGCAAGAACTGCTATTCAAACACTCAAAAAAAGCCATTGAAATCGTGTTGCAGATGAAGAAGTGAATGACTGTGAAAGAACCTGTGTTCGTTTTTATTCAATAAAACTTCCCTAATCGATTCTTTGGACATTAAACGATCCTCTTGGAGTTCTTTTTGAATATTCCTCAGTCATCACGAGAGATCCGCGCGCGTGAAAATGCGTCAAAGTGTTGATTCTCATGCCATGAAAATCCATAAAAGAATCCCATTTGGTGTGTGTGCGAAGGCAAAAAAGCCCATGAGATACAATGTATGCTAGAAAGGGAATAACACACTTTAAGGATGGATCTCAATTAATATTTTGGCCGTAAACGTCAATCAAAGCATCTCTCGAATCTCGTGGTGGAATTCATTGAGGCAACGCTGCGTCTGCACGCCGCGGGAATTTCGTGGCGGAAGAAGCGATTTTTACGACTTGAGACATATTGGAGTCGAAAACGATTAAAAATTGGAACATTTTAGTTATGAATCTATTAATTTTCCAGCCATAAATGTCAATCAAAATTTGATGAGCTCAAAATTGGATGCTTAAGCAATAGTTTGTAGTCACTTTGTTTGGGTGGATTTTTCGGATATTCATCGCGATCATGAATGTAGCGTGAAGTCTTAAGGGGAAGGATTAGTGAGAAAGATTTTTCCTCCTTTAATTGAACATCTCCGAACTGATGGACTTTGAGAGCCAAGGAATCAACGAGGCCATTAATGGCTCTCTCTCTCAGTTGCCTTTTAGCACTTTTTCTGCCCTCAACGCGCTGTTTCTTAACGTCGCTCGGGGCTAAATTGTGTGCAGCAGAAATGAATGCAATGGTTGTGAAAAAATTACGACACGCCCCACGCTAAAGACAGGTATCGCTCATTGGTCAATTGCCTGACACTTTGCCATTCATTTCATATTTAATAAATGCACTGTTGTGGTGACTTTGACATAGCAAATATCCGATTTGCACTAATTCAAGTGGAGAGAATGATTGCTGTTCTAAAGATTGGATTGTGATTTGGGAAATTGATTATTGGTCACTTTCACTGCATACTTTATGAGTCTCTAATGCTGTACGTTGCTCTGGTCAACGATGTGCTTCCTTGTTGGCATCGCGAGCGCGCTGGAAGATTATCACGCTGTGCGAGGAAAAGCTTCAGTTTGCAGCCCAAGAGTAATGAGGATGACAATGAACTCATAAGTCAGGAGATGCATTGGAGCTGGGCATCATTTGGGCCATTTATCTCGAAGGATGATGGCCGAATGGAGGCTCGTCGGGTGCAGAAGTCCCGGCTCTTGGGCACCATTGAAGTCAAGATTGTTGGCGCATTGGAGAAGAAACCACTTAATTATACGCTAATTGCACTTTATCGCGAACACTGGCTGTTAAATCCTGCCACCACAATCCAACCGATATTGTTATTATTTTAATTAGACTCTTGGCATTTTTCACCGCAGTGCTCAATTTTCGCTCCTTTTCCCGCGGGCCCGCCAATTGTGCCGACCTCGCTGGGCCGCCATGGTTTGGACTGTGTGTGAGAAGATGTGTCGTAGAAGGCAAAGCAAAGCACTATAATTTAATCATTTTGATAAAGTGCATGACGAGATAATTGGCAATTGCTCCTTCTGCAGAAAATACCCTTTCCGCGCTGGCCATGCAGAAGCCATGGTCTTGGACATATATTTTTTCCGCCCAGACAATTGTTCCTTTTTTCTGCACGGCGCGCGATTTTCCCAAGAAAACGCATCCACCAACTGATGGCGGGAGATTTCAATTTCATTGCAAAATTAATGCTAAATTGAGCCACGAGAGAGAGAGGCAAATGATAAAATAAATAATTGTAATTGGGCTCAGTGGAAAATGGGAGAGCTTTGATGGGGGCAGAGAGAGAGAGAGACTATGAAGAAATAAATAAATTGATAGGGAGTCAAAGTGCAATAAAGAAGACCAATGATGACGGCCGCCGACAACCCACGATCGGCCAAGTCGTTTAAGATATCTGCAGGGTATCATGAATTAGTATTGGATCGAAATGAAATTACTGCAGCAAGAAGAGCAATTACTGCATTTCAGTAAATGCTTCTCTGATAAATTGCAATTGGGAGTTGCAAAAAGCTCTTCTTTCATGGAACTTCTCAGCAAGGGGGAGATAAAGTGCTCTTAATACGTACACAATTTCCAAACACTTCCAAATTGATCATGTTCTCAAATTATAATGCATTTCTTACATTTCTATCCTATTTTTCTGCAAGAATTGACTTAAAACCGCTGTTTTTGAAGATCTTTTCCAACCATAAACTCAAAATAACACTAAGAGATTATGAGGTTATGTTCAATCCCAATATGATTAGAAGTGTTTCTTAGTATCATTTGGCAGTTAAAGAAGCACTCAGGAAAGGATTTTTATACCTTTTATATCATCTCCCCCTTGGTTCTCAGTGAGCGAGTGAGTTGCGGAAATCTTTATCTGTCATCTGGCGAATTCCAGCTCTGAATCTTCGCAGATCCTTTCCGAGGCCGAGGCCAGTGAGGAGTCCAAATGGCTCCTGCTGCCGCTCCGGGGCTGATTCGATAATCACACTCTGGGTTTCTCCCTGACGATGGCAGCTCCTCCATGTCGGCACAGTTTAATTTGCAATTTTGGCGAGAGCGCGTGTTCAATTGGCCAGCGGATGGCTCCCATCGCGGCGATGATTGGTGCGGGGTAACTTATTTATGTGGCACACTGGTAATTAGTCGGTGCCCCTGTGATGGCTATTTATGGCATCTTAACGCCATGGATCTCAGCAGAGCGGGAGGTTTTATGTGGCGGCAATGTCGGCTCAATAAAGAAGATGCTCCCAATCAATTGCTTTCCGCGAGTGGATGCCCTTTTTGCCTACCCGCCACCCATTCGCTCTCACACACAAACACACACACAGGATTGCCTTGTCCTATCGAGGGGGGTCTATTTGATGTACAGCGGACACTTGATGATAATTCTTGTGTCATCCAATTTGACTTACACGTCCGAAAAGAAAAGCATCCGCGTTTCGCGGACCGGCGATATATATGATTTCCTTTATGGCACCGAGAGATTTTCCTCTAATTGGAAGCCACCAATCATCGTGGCGAAAGGATCATTTTTGTCTGATGCGTGCTTAATAATTGATTGCTGATGGACTTCTCAATCGTGAGCGAAGCTGTTTATCATTCTAATGGACATTTCTGCCTCACACGCTCTCGCTGCTCATGGGATGATTTGATCAAGAAGCACCCCTTCTTTTTGGTGTATATCTTTGACAGATGTCCCAATTATCTTGTCTAACATTTCAACACTTACCATCGCCGTGGTGAGAAATGGGCGAATTCCCATGCAAAGTCATCTCCTGCCGGCGTCCACGTCTCTCATGTTCGCCATGGGATGAATTATTGATCCGAGAGCCGCTGCTATGATTTACTGACGGTGTCCCATTTCAGCTTCTTTCGATAACCTCTCACCTTTCAGGTGTCACAACAGTCTCAAGGAAACCACGCGTGGGCTGGCGAAACACGCAACGCGCGTCGTCTCTGCAATATCATTGAGACTGGAGGACAAAAGTGATATAAATTATTAATCTATAGAGAGAATATTTCGGTCTGTCTCCCCATAAAAATTAAATATTAATTTTTTCACCGTCTGCAGAATCTCCCTTGCGGGTTAATGGAGGTGGAAAAAAGGCCAAAACGGTGTGAAGTCAATTTATTCATTCGTCGAGAACAAAACAAAGTCACTTCACGTTGCCTTCGATCTTTCGGGAAGACGAATAATCTCTTGCATCTTCCCAGGAGAGAAACAGATGATTGAGAGAAATTGTTCCTAAACGTTGAGCTTTGTAATATTGCTTTGATGGGAATTCAGAGGGATTGATAGAAAAAATATTGATTTAGCTGATAAAATATATTAAGTAATATTATTGGATCATTTCTTTACTTTATCTCTTCATTTTTATCACAGTTTGAGAACCAGTGATCGAGACTGATTTCCAGGGAATTATGAAAAACCCAAGAAGAAATATCTCATCGCAATCTATCAAGTTGGTGAGTTGGAGGGTTTCAGTCCCAAAAATTCATCTCCTCGGGATAAAAAGTTGATTGTGTTTTCTCACTATTTTCAATATCATGGCATTTGTGGGCGCATTCTCTTGATTTCTCAACCAAATTCAATGGATGAGAGAAAGGAGCAAGAAAGAGATCACAATACCAGGAATTCTCCACGACGATGCTGGTCTCAGAAAAGGTATTTCTCTCCAACACCTTTTTGTCTCGTCCTCATCCAAAATCAAAAACGTCCCGGGAATTTCGCATCAAAAACATGGAAGCTACGCGAGCCGGAAAAAGGTGAACGTTTGAAGGAGAAGAAAGAAAAGAAAAAAAAAACTTGTTGGTATTCTAGTGGAAATTTTGATGAAATTGTGTGAAGTAATGAGACAGAAATCCCAGGCAAGTCGAAATTGCGCAGAGCCGTCAATAATTGCCGGCAATATTTCACAATTAAAAGAAGAATAAGGGAAGGTGAGTTCATTTGCGTGAGTTTCTTCTCTCTCTCTCCCAGAATGATTCCGAACTGTGCTGGGGCTTTTTCGACCCACTCCTTTGGCGTTCGGTCAGCCCAGAAAACACTCTGGTGTTTTGGGTGTATAAATAGACTCCTTCCATGGCGTGTCGTGACTTCATTAGAGTCCCCAGGAAGGAATTCTGGGGAGGAGAGCGAGAGAGAGCTCCATCGTGCGAAGGTTAGGCTCACTCCATGCCAGACTTTTCCTCAATATGCTGATAGACGTCGATTAAAAAAGGCACCACCTTATGTATACTACAGCGTTACATGCTGTGCAACAACAGCAACCCCCCAATCACCTAGAACCGCCTCCTTTGGGTGCTTTCTGTGCCATGGGAATATAAAGAGCACGAAATAAGCACCTTTGGCGAGTGCTCGGCCTCACACTCGCACTCCCGATGAGCGAAAGGCACCCATAATTCGAATCGTTTCGAGAACTGCTGCTGCACAGGATATTAAGTGGGCTGGTGCCACCATAAATGAATATTTATACATTCTACCCCATGCTAATTTCCTACTCATTTTCACTCCACCTTCAGACATGTGCGCTCGCCATTTGTGCTGCCATCGAAGATACCTCACGATGGACTCATCACCACTGTCACACATTTGAGACAATTTTAATGGAATGACTTCTCAATTTCCCCCGCACTTTGATTTCTGCACCTTCACACGGAATTTATTGAACACGCTTCAAGTAACACACAATGTTTGATGATGGTGTTTGGGAAATGAAGGAAATCATTATAGGAATTTAAAGACCAGCAACTGGAGCACTTTAAATGATATTTGACTTTATATTTAGAGAAAGTTCTCCTGGTGCGTCTCTTTAAGAGATTAAATTGGTGAACAATTGAGGAAAAATTGCAAGACAGAATTGAAGCCCACAAAGTGAGCGACGAAACTCCCTTCGCCGCAGCATTTAAATACAATGAGCATTTTGTGCACCTGAAAAGGTCACGAGATGACATAGTATTTTAATTTTTCGATTCAAATTCTGCCTCCCTCCACCCAATCATTCCCAATATAATCACCAGAGTCTCTCATGCGCGGCAAAATCACAGACGCGCGAGGCAAAATGTGTGTAATTGGATTCCTTCGTGAGCGAAAAGACCACAAGATACATGTGCCCTTGTCCTCAATCTCTGGGTGGGTGAAATTGAGACAATTCATCTCTCATGGCTGATTGCTGAAAATGAGATTCATAGACAATATCTCGTCGCATGTGTCTGGATTGTGTGTATGAAAGAAAATACACAATGAGGCGTCTCATTGCGCTCGGGCGGTTGAATTTTAAACATCTTCTTCTCTTCGTTGGGCTTGAGGGTGGGCGGAGGGTGAGACATGATAGTTGATGGCGATTAAAGTCACACAATTCACTCACTGCGGTCATCCCACGCCAGATGAAACTTGAGCCACTTCATCAGATCAGCCACGATATAATTTATTCGATACAAATACACACCATCGAGGCGAGGTTCTCAGATTGGGATGGAGATCTCCACGTTCCTGCCATAAATCTTCCCTCATTAGATCATCTCTTGCTGTTGTGCTCGATGGCCAAGTGCCAGAAGGATTGCATTCCTGGCATTCCATTTCTTTTGTCATATGATACAATACACCCGTGAAATTTATATTCTTGTCGTCGTTCGCACAGAGAGTGTCTTCTGGGTGGTGGGAATCGGAGGCTCTCCTCTCCCTCTCCTGGCGTGCGTGACACCGTGGCGAAAAAAACCCTCCCTCGGGAGTGGAAAAGCGGGGGCGCAAGATAAAAACATCCTCCCGCACAGTCTCTGGCAGTTCAATCCAATTAAAAACACGTCCCATCTTATCGGGCAAGATACTTTTTTACACTTTCTCCGGCTGAATTCAAATCAACACCTAGATAACATCCTCCCGAGGCGTTGCTCTCATTTCCGCGCGTCTCCTGCGAACCTCGGCCATTGTTGGCACGGTATCTACCCTTTCGTCTCGCATATATCATCCACCCCACGAGCCAACTCGCCTCGAGACTCGCTTCAAGAGTTTCTGGTGTTGTTAGACAGTTTAATGTCTTATTTTGCAGCCTCAGAAGGACTCAGATTGACCGAAAAGTCCTGGTTTGTTGCGACTTTTTGGTATGCAATTGTCTGTAATTTATCTTCAAAGCCACCTTTTAATATTCTCTCAATTACTTGGCCAGAAACAATACATCTTATGTTCAATTTAATTCGGTTCCCATCTTTTAATCACCGGAAAGAATCGTTCTTCATCCTTTTGCAGAGAATATAACATCAAATGCAGAACAACATTCAGGGATTGGATGAAATTAGCGAGAAGAGGCAAAGATGAAATCCACGAAGAAGCAATTATACCGAAAAATAATCGGTTCTTCCGTCTTCCATGGACTTCCCGATCGAGAGATGTTGCAGTTTAGAAGACGTATAATTGCAATAATACCATAATCACATGCAATTATGTATTATTTTATGGTTCACCTCTCCATCCGCTCTTGGAGAGTGAGATAAAAATTCAATGTATTCGGCGGCAAAAGCAATGAATCTCCAGCGAAACATTGTTGCTCCCGTCGTTTTGAGCGCGCAGCAAAAGCGTTTTTCGCCTTTATTATTTGTTTACTTCGACGTCAGTTCCTCAGCACTCGCTTTCGGGCCACTTTCGCCCGCGATGAGCCCGCAAGATCACCCCACGACCCGCACTTTGGCATTTGGGGTGGAGATGTGAGACGCGAACTTTTAATAATCGACTTCAAACCGAGTCCGTTCGACATGCTGAGCGCCTCAGCGCCCATGATAGTCAGATGCCAAGGAGTGTAATTTCATATTTTCCCAAATATCCGCGCATTCGAGACTCGCTCAACTTGTAATTAAGTTAAAATTTAATTTCCATCGTCTGTGCTGGAGCCATCGGGGAAGGCTTAGACAGAGAGTTGCATGGGTCGATTCATGGTGTATTTGTCGCTTCAGGGACTGGCTGAAGAGGGATCGATGGAAAAAGCCCAGAGAAATGGCGCCTCGCAGCTCTTAAGGGCTCACGTTGGGAAGGAAGGAAAAAAAACCCTGCGAGAGTGTGGAAAAAGCTCAAGAGGAAAATTCTTAAATGGCGTGTTGAAAAGCGTTACCAGCAGGAAATCACTTCTATGTAAACTCCACCCTTTCCATCACAGCCCAAAAACCCTCCTTCGCTCCCGAAAAAAACACCAAGTGAGGAGAGGAAAAAAGGCGAGGGTGATTTTTTCCTCTCCAACCCACCGCAAATTTTGCAGAGTCCACGCCAGCAAATACCTTATTTGGAGGGCCTCATCATATATTCCGCATATACTTAGGAGCACACGATGGTGGGGCTCTTGTTTTGATGGTGTCATAAATCTTCCATAATTGGTTCACATAAAAATTTCAAAAATTAAATGATTCAAAATGGTGCCTCGCGCGGACGAAGAGAATAATAACGCACCACTTCCTCGGCTCTTTTTTTTTCCTTCACTCCTTGGGGTTGAGAAGAGAGCCAAGGGGATGTTCAGATGGGAGTGTTTTTATCTCCATAGCAAATATCTTAATTTCAAATGGATTATGTGTGGTGTTTAGCTAATGAAGGACTATTAAGAATGGCCAAAGGTCCGCAAGCTGTATTGTCATAACCTTCGGGATGTGGAGATTTGAAACTAACGACCCCTCGCGGAGGGTGGTCAGTGTACAAAAGGGGCGAGAGGGTGTCTGCTGAAGTGTAGGAAAGAAAGCCAAATTGGCGATGAGAGTATCAACATTGCTGAATTCAAAGGAGAGTTTTGCTATTGCTGGGCCAATAAAAAATTCCAAGCGAACTAAACCTATTAAAATGAGTAATTACCGTGCGAGGCACGCATGGAGTTTAGCACACACAAAAGGGAAATAAACACTGGTCAAAATCATGAGGGAAAAAGGCATAAATTATTGGATATGTATCGATTTCACCCTGGGTTCAGGTAATTACAACCTCGCCAACTCTGGGCCAATTCCTTTTCCGCTCGAGGGAGAGTCTCAAGGATATTCAGTGGTGTTCTTTGTGGGTGGAAAAATTGCCGTACGGCGTGTGCCTGGAAATAATTTATTCAAACCAATCGAGACTCCAATAAAATATCAATTAATTCCACCAACTCAGGAGGGTTTTGTTTTTCCATTTACCCCCTGATAGGCATGTCTGAAAGTGGCTCTTATTGGGTGGGAAAACTAAAGCTGAACTGTAATGTGTGTAAATACATCTTGATTTTGCAAAAATATTGCAATAAAGTGTTGTGAGATGCGCTCGTAAATTCAGCCGATAGACCAAAAGTGTCCGTCTCATCAGGCGACCAATTTGGTAATTGAGACCGCAGAGGCATCGAAAAAAGGAGGGCGAAGGAAACCACATGGAAGCAGAGGGTCAATGGCTGTGGTTTTGGGAGGATGGCTGAAGACAAAGAGCGAGAGAGAGAGTGAAAACCTCCCACATGTTTGCTACTCAATTAATCAAGGCAGCAGAGCATTCACCTCACCATGAATTTGGTCCGAATCTGAGGGTGATTCCGAAGGACTCGTCACAAGTTGACTCACGCGGATCACGCGGTTGTTTTCAGCACGCACAGCCAACATCCGTCGAGCGAGTGCAAAAGACATGAAAATTGATTCTCATCATCAAGTCGTCGTCATTATGTAATTTTAGTATTTTTGCCGCCGCAAAAAGAGACCACGCGGTGTGCTGTATAAATAATAGGAGGCATCTCCCGCCTGTCAAAATAGACCACATTATGTCAAATTAGCGAGATTGTTAAATTGTCTCCCGCATGTCATTATGTCTTTCATCAATTTTTTTTTATCACTCTCTGGCTTCTGTTAAATTTGTCTTATGCCTCGCTGAATGACGATGATTTAGGCATTTAGCCTTTTTGCATGTGTGTGGCGCTGAGGAAATTGCATCTAGAGTGATCATTATTGTGCCTGAGAAGGTGATAAATGAAGATCAATTAGGTGTAGAATGCTCAAATTTTGAGGGTTTTTCAGTGCTCAACAAGCAACAGTTTAGTCTGTGGCAATTTTGCATTACCTAATTGTGTAAAATGAGGTAAAATTGTACCGTCAACAATTGCACAAAAGGGCTTAATTATCAATTTTGGGCACCTTTTGAATAAATTCCACCCCAAAAACCAATTGGCAGCGCACCAACCCCCCAATTGCGCCCGCGGTCGCCACACGGCGGGAGACGCTGCAGTGCAAAATTAACCACCCACAGACGAAGACTCCACAGATAAATCATTCGACTGATTCCCTGTGATATAGTGGCAATCATCGATGCCATCCACTCACCCCAATTCGGCCGCCCTCGACCAGAAATGCATCCGCTGGATGAAACATTAATGTCGCGGATGGTAATTTTGGGTGGACGGGTTAATGTGAAAATACAGCTTTAATGCATTTTAATTAGTTCCCTGTTAATGCACTCAGCAATTGAATTTAAATAATAAAGTCTACCGGGGAAGGTACAAGGCCAATCCATCTGTTTTCCCTCATGGAGCTTTCGTGGGGTTGCAGCTGAGGGGGTGAGACTGTCCGCAGACTAATGCCGATGGATTAATTCTCCATATCAGGAGTCAAAAGGTGTGGATGAATACTTGAAGCAGTGTTTTAATCATTTGTCACTAATTGAATACTCTTTCCTTGTGCGCTCTTTCATCACTCCATCGCCGAAGGACTTGCCAAAAGGACACGTTCCCTTTTGTCATTGACTTGTGGGCGTATAGCTGGGGATGGGGGTGCGGAATTGAGTTTATTTAGCGTCTGCATCGCCTGTGATATTTGCAATCTCGCGAAAATGGACGGGCAGAGGGTTGAATTTGTGGGCATGTGACACAATCGTCGCTGATGGCGTGGCTGATTTTTGCCTTAATTGACAAATTCGGGAAAAGCCCATCGCTGAGATCTGCAGTGTCGGAGTGTCTATTATCGTCAACACCTCATTTAATATAATCGACCTGACAGAAAAATGATATCGAAATTAGTGTTGTTTGCCGGGCTGCGATGATCTCTTTCGGCCCCACGTCGAGATGGGTGTCAAAGTGCCATGCGGAGTGTGGCAGCCCAATTAGAGGGAAATCGTGCCTTTTTTCCGCCCCCACCCCAACCCGGACATTCACACACACTCATCGTCATGAGGGGTGAAATTAATAAATTTGCTGATCGACATTTTCTACGGAAATCACATGCTTTTTCGCCTGCACTTTGTGCATTTCCTCCTCATTTGCCCATCAATGCCAACATGCCCAGCCGCACACTCATAAATGCCACATATTCTCTCGGTGTCAATTGGATGTTTTTGCAGATATCCACCCTTCCACCCACACTGGGGATGCGCTGTGGCGGGAAAAAAGGGATGCAGCGAGCAGGAAATATGGCGGAATGGGAACAAAGTGGTAGCGAAGCGATAAAATAAATTTTGGTTTTGCATATTATTGCAAAATGTCATAATTCGTGACATTAGTGAAATGTTTAATATTAGTCGATTACATTATAAATAATTGACGGTTTTATTCACTGTGAAATGCAATAAATGCCACCCCTTTCTATCGGGTTTATTTTCCACCCAATTTATAACATGGGAGTTTTGATTTTTGATTGGGAATTGAATTGTTAATGATTCCACGACTGCAACTTCATTTCATTTTTGGGGTTAATATTCCCTCATTAATATCCACTTTCTCCATCCCCCGTGCGTCACAGGGGAAAAAAACAACACATAATTGGATACTCGTGCAATTTTTTCCATCATTTTCCGGGGTTTTATGCATTATTTTTCAATTCGACGCAGAGTGAGAAACTTCATTAATGCCAATTTGCTGGATATATTTTTTAATCAGTGCGATGATGAGTTGCATAGATTCAATTTGTAGATTTGCGGAATATTATAGAAGACACAAGACAATTATTCTTCATCAATTACATGCATTTAAATCTAAAAAGAGTTTATCTGCCTCAGGATATCTGTGCTCATTATCTTGTAAAATTCACATTGAAGCACTCGTCAACTCTGAATATGTTGCATAATGCAAAATAAGCTAATTATAAATGTGAAAACTCTGCAATATATATTCTGATAGGCTAAAATGGCAATAAAGTGCCTCAAAGCACTAACAATTCATATTCCCGTGATGAGTCTAAATTGGTCAGGCGGAGAGAATGAAAGAGAGAGAATCCTCGAGCATTAATCCACTATCACATAGATTTAATCACATAATCTTCCTCTTGTCGGATGACGACTTGTCAACTTGTCAAATGATGGCAATTATCTGTATTTTGTACTTTTATAGTAAGCCACATGATCGTCTTTTTTGCCTGTGGTGCGCACTAAACTCCTGAGGAATGTTTCCTTTCTCCGCTGACTTTTTTTTCCATCTCCTTCGCCGAACTCCATCTTCATCGATCTCTCTTGGGTGCAATGTTTGTGACTTGGAGAGTCTCATCGCGGAAAGTGGTCTCTAAGAGCGCGGCATGAAAAACAGTCACAATGGTTAGGGTAAAAAAAAGGCCTCAATATACAAGAAGTACACGCGAGAGTCGCGATGTGAGAGAGAGAGGTTGAGAATGGTGAAAAAAGCGCAACTGGCTTTAAGAAGTGAATTAAACCAAATAATGACTCCAACTATGGCAAATCAAATTGTTTTGCCGCATCGCGCAGAGACTTTACGTGGAAAAAAAGACAGTCACAATGCCAGTATGGTTGGTTAGGACGAAAAAATGGGATCATTACATGTGATACCTTTGCGATCGTGATGTAAAAAGTGACTTTTGTGTGTTTTTCCGAGCGCAAGCAGCAGAATAGGCGGCCAATTATCCCGAATTAGGTTGGTACAATTGTCATTAATCGTGTTTGCCGTGTCTGTCTGTCTGTTTGGTCGTCCATTTGGCGTATTACCCATAGCGAACTATCAAACGCGACGATGGAGATTGGGCTGGTGTCACTCTCAGCCATTGTATGTGATCTTTTTGTCCTACACCGCGCTCACTTGCACTCAGATCAATTTCGAAAATGTGGAGGACTTTGCACTCTTTGCCCCAAGAATGAGTCACACTTTGGATGTTTCTCTGAGTGCATCGGCAACAATTGTACGTCCAGATCGTCGAATAGCGTTTGAGCGTGCGTATTTGTTTGTTGGATCAGCGATCGTTGAACACTATTGAATTTCGTGGAAGAGAGTCGAAGGGAGCGCTTGGCGCGGGGATGGGAAAAAGCACGGCAGCAGCAGAGTTACGCGGTTTCTTGCTCCTGTGACAGACACCCGTCAATCAAGTGACATTAGCTCGCGGAGTCACGCATTTCAATTGTGCCAGAGAGAGATGAGGAAGAACTGCTGTGGCGGAGGGAAAAGTGAGCAGCCGAAAAGTGTCTCGAGCGCTCCTTTCTACCGCCAATCGTCTATTGATCGCGCATGGATTTATGTATTGCGAAACAATTGAAATTGATATGCGATATTTATCAATTTGATACGCCACGATCGCACCATCATCTCGCCATACAAATAGAGGCCTTCCGCCATGTGATCACTGGGCAACGCTGGTGGGTAATTGATCTGTTTGCTGCATTTCAATTCGTGATCGCTCTTCGTTCGCCGATCGTGATCATTATTTCGAGATCGCGAGCATGTTATTTGTGTCTAGCCACACCTCACATTGATTTTTGGTGTCTTCTTCATCGGCTGCCAGGCCGCGTCTTGGGCTCCGGTGACTGGATGAGTGATGCAGATTTCGGGGAGACTTCAATATTTCATTGGCCGGAGTGGCAAATTGCGGAGATCACACGGTCAATTTTCGCCGCATTCAGCGTGCAATACATGCATATATAGCGCACATATATAGCACGCAGCGAGGCCTATGGATGTTTGGCGTTTTCGCCAGCAAGAGCATCACGATGGACGAATTACTGT
This sequence comes from Phlebotomus argentipes, assembly GCF_947086385.1. NCBI lineage: Eukaryota > Metazoa > Arthropoda > Insecta > Diptera > Psychodidae > Phlebotomus > Phlebotomus argentipes. The sequence continues at coordinate 72,571 of NW_026776158.1, forward strand.
ATGGAAGCGAATGAAAGATGATTGCTAGTTCGCGTAAGATAATGCGAGGAGCCTCTGCGGAGCGCGATCTTTGCACCACACTGCGCAAGATGAGTCAGAGAAAAGAAGGGGAAGATCAATAATAATAATGGAGATACGATGCACAAGAAGGAAGTGCTGTTTTTGCCGTGTCTGATTCACTTTTCTCCTTTTTTGTGCCCCCCCATAGCAAACCATCGTGCAGCCTCAATCTCAAGTCCATCAAATTGTTGCGATTCGTCTTGCAGAAATCATTGATTCCTTTTTATATTAAATATCAAGACGAGGTGGTTTTTTGTCTGCTGTGCACCGTTTGTGGTATAACATAAAAATGCAAATGAGCCACGCCTTTATGCATCAAGGAATATTGAAGCCATCTCATATGGGATAACTTCTTTTTCTTCTCTCTTTCTTCAGCTCCGCAGCATTCTCGTCTTCTGGTGGATTCTTTTGAGCTCCCCTCGATTTTTTTTCTCTCTCCTCGACTGTTTAACCGCCTTTTTTTTCTCTTAGACATTCAGCCCATTCTCGCGCACCTCATTTTTCGTGTATCCCATGAAACTGAAAAAGGTTTCGAAAAGCGATGCGAGAGAGGCAAAAAAAGGTATGAAAAAAAGAACGAGTAAAATATGCTCTTCGACATGCTCAAAAAGAGAAATAATTAAATGGTCTGGTGAGAAACAAATTTTGATAGGATGAATTTGACTGGAAAACGAAAGACTTGTGTGGAATCAAGCGACGAACCTGCTTCTGCCCACTCTTGCTTCACCTCCACGCCAAACTGCATCGCATGAACATGTTTTTATGTCACCACATCAAATGCTCTTCGCTGCTTTGCGATCCTTACGATTGGGAAGGAGTCCTAGAAGACTCCTTTGCATTTTCTCGCCAACTGAAAATTCAAATATTACGCTTTCCCTGGACGAATTGAAGTGCGCATGTCGAATGGCGCTATCGCTGCACAGATGGCAGAACGTGTATTACATTTTGGCCTCTTTCGCCGAATCGCTCGTAATTTTGACTAAGATGGTTAATTCATTCCACGCGGATTTAATCTTTCAATCAAAATGGAAATGTTTATTGAGGAATATCGAACTGGGTGACACACCAATGCTATTTTAATAGACAATAATCACGTAATAAAAATTCGTGTTCGCCAAGATAATGGCCTCGATAAGTGCCTCGCGAATATTCCACCCCATCGAGAAAGCCGCGCATTCGAGCATCTCACTTGAGAGTGAATGCAATTTTCCAGCCCCTGCCCTTGGGATTTCGAGTGGATTTTTCTCCCACATCTTCAGCACTTTCCACCCCCGCCCATTTTTGCCATTTGGGAGTGGGCGTTATCGAATTTTTTAAATTAGACTGCGAGGACGACGATTAGAGCTGTCAGAATCAGACTAATTTCTGTCTCTGTGTCCTTTCTTTTGCCATGACTTTTTTCTATTTAATTTTTTTGCCGCCTCCTTGCCTCCCTTCGGGCTATAATTATCCCAGCAGAAAATTGTGCGATAAGCGCGCGAGGCCCAAACAGCGCGTTTTCAGTTTAATTCGAGACATTTTCCGCGCTTTCTGGCCGCGTATCGATTTTCGGGGGGCGCCGAGACATCGATGGCAATTAATGTGGCCTCGTGGGAGCCGCTGGCCGTCTTGGCTCTGTTGAATTTGTGGCCCAAAACGTCAGAAATCAATATGAGTGCCAGACGGGGAGACAACGAGTCTCATGCTCGGATTTTCGGGGTGGCCACGATGAATTGACCGGAAGCCGATGGGGTGGCGGAAGAGGAAGCTGAGCGACATTTTGCCAAAGACTCCACCAATCCTTTGCGCCATTCTCTTCGACAGGAAAATTCAGAGTTTTGGGAAGTGAACACAATGATGAAAATGCTATGATAAAAGGCGCTTTTAGAAATTTACAATGTCTTTCAATGTTTTGAGAACAATAGCCGGCACTGACTTTATCAGCATTAAAGTCTCTCATTAAAGTGGATAAAATTAAATTTAACATTATAACGTCGCACCCAATCAAATCCCCAATTGATTCCGCACAGCGACAATCCTCAACATTGCCTTCTCAACATGACGATTCGGCATTCGGTTTCCGAGGTGTTTTCCTCATTCACACACCACCCACAAAAGGAGAGAAAATGTTTAATATCCGTCTCGAGATTTGCTCGGGGAGTCGTGAGGATAAATGTGTGACGAATCGCGCTATCGAGATCAATGACGGATCGAGGGAAATTGGGGTTCATTTCGATTTATTCTGGGTGACACAATGATTAAGAGTCCCACCCCTGTGCGCGCGATGGGGAGCGGAAAATGGCTCTGGAGAGGCGCAAATGGGGAGAGAGGCAAAAAAGGCACGAAAATAATTATCTGCATAAATACTTGAAAATTAAACCTTAATTTAAAAATTATGCAAACATCAAAATTCCCAATTAAACTGTATATATACGCATAGTGCGAAGGGTACCACCCACACTCACCCTCCCCGATCCCACTTTTCAGCCCCCGGATTGCCCCGTCGAACCACCCCGTCGACAGGCTATAAAATTAACGAGTATTTTTGTCATTAAACATCTTAATGAAGCCGGGTGGAACTGAAATCCACCCACTTCTTACTTTCCAACCCCTCAACTTTTTTTTTCTCCGGCTGTTTCTAGTGTAGTTCGAAGGGTAGTTAAAAATTCCAACCTCGCCCATTTGCCGGAATGATCATTTCACTTCCTTTTCCATGCACTTCAAGGAGTGAATCTGAGAGGGCGATTAGAAGTTGAGAAACATCAATTCCAGTCCAAGTCAAGTTCATAAAATTTTGAGAAAGAAACTTCTTCTATTTACCCAAACAATTTAAAATTATTCAAAAAAAACTCCCATCTTTTGTGAATTATTAATTCTCCAATTCGCGCATACTTTCGTGGACACACAATTTCAAATTAAAATCCCACCTTCAACTTTAAACATGTGTGAGTGTGGAGAAAAATTGTTCACAGTCTCAGTCTTGGTACACATTTTCCACCCTCTGCCGCCCCTCACGGGAACTTTCCCTTCGGATTATTATGAAGAACGTGTTCTACCCAAGCGTGTCGTATCTCATTCCGAACGACATTTTCATTTTTGCAAAAAGGCGAGCGCACAAGACAAAATCTGCAAGGCGAGGTTTTGCGAGGAAAAACAGCCTCACAGCGCGACTTTTCCCAGGGTGTGCGGCAGGGGAGGGGGATGTGGGGGGTTGGTGGAAAAAATTGGTATGTGGCATAGCTCAAATAAAACATTCACCATGTTTCAGGCGCACATATTCATGCATATCTTGGGAAATATGACGATGTTTATGGTGTGGTGAAATGGAAATAAATAAAAGTGACTCTGCTGAGGCGCAGATTGAGCCGATAGCCTGTGAGCATTTGGGATTAATCCTCTCCTGTGTGTGGTCCATGGGAAATTTGGAGGTATAGCAAGTCGATAATTGTATAATAAAAAGGATTTCCGTACAATGAAATGAATATGTCGAACAATGTAATAAATTTCGTGTGGCAAAAAGTTCTCAGTGAGTAAACAAATGTCTGTCGCTCACCAACACTTTTTCCCTGAAAACAGAACGCCTCTTAGAAATGGGGGGTTGGCGAGAAGACACGTTCTTTTGCGCTACCCCGAAAGGATATCTCGAAACATGTGGTGGGGAATAAATAATAAAAATTCCACTTTATGCATACAAAAGCGACACATTCATATGCATTACGTGCGATCGCGAAAAGTACGGTGACAGATAGATTTTTTGCGAGTGGGGTGGCTTTGGGTGGGAAATTGATAAGAAGCAGTTCACGGGGTTGATGCCATGGGAAACTCTTCATGCCAGAGAGAGTTCTGGCCGTAATTGGGACGCGCTGACGAGAGTAATTGGAGGAGAGGCGTCTCATGAATATGTGATTGGTGGTGTGTTATCTCCTCGTGGGTCCAAATCATCCTCCACCTCCTCCTTCTCTCCTGACACGATTTTCCCCACTATTTTCCCACCCGAGTTGCAAAAAAAGACACACAGATGCGAGAGAGCCACCATAATTTGATTCTTTGGCGCATTAAAGAGAAGATAATAGGGTTTTTTTTTCCACCTAACACTGCGACTGTGAAAATTTATCGGAAACTCTCTTTCTCTCCTTTCTGTTTGGTGGTGGTGGAAAATTTTTAATGGATAAATCATTGGCGATATTTTTCTCTTCAATTCCCAGTGTCTCCGCCACGGCAGATACCTTCCCCGCCAGCTGATTACAATTCATGAGGGAACTTTTATATGCAAATCGACTTTCAATTGATGGTGATGACTCGAAGAAGTCGCTGTTCTCCTCGCGAATGCCACTTAATGGACAATTTATGCATTTGGCACGTCGTCAAGGGGGGGTGTGAGGCATATTATCTACTTCCAAGAGTGTCCAATATTTTATCAAATTGGACACAGAGTCTATTATTAAAGAGCTGATTGAGATTCGGCAATATTCTCATGAACATTTAATTCATGAATGACAAAGACTCTTTCTGCAGAGCAAATTTCTTTCATAATTGATCTGGAAATGTTGATATATGGAGACATTTCTCAAGAACTCCAAAAAAAAGTGCTTTCATTTCTGGGAGAGAAAAACAATTGGCATTGTCACGAGTTTATATTCCCAAATTTTTTTGTGGCAAAAATTAAAGTATTTCGCGCACTCTTCGGGAGTGAAAAATATATAATGAAAAATATTCGCAATGGCATAGGAAAAGTGCACACAAGAGGGAGAAGTGAAATAATGGAAACAATTCACGATATGCAGAAAAAACCACATACAGAAATACTCAATGTTTTGATGCCACGTTGTGTTTTTCTCCCCCGCACGGGAAAAAAGGAGAGAGAAAACATATAAAATAATTGAGTGCGAGGAGAAGTATGGAAAAATATTCAAATATTGGACAGGGAAAAAAAAGATAGTCTGTTTTTCGGTGGATTTTTTTTTCTCCTATTCACTGTTCAGTTGCCATTCTCTGGCGAAAATAAAACAATTTCGTCGCTATGTGCATGACTCTTTTTTTTGCCCGCCGATGGCTTTTATTGTAGCAATTTTGTTAATTTTATGTGACTCTCTTTTCTCGTGAAAATGCCCGTGGTGCGATTTAAAATTCATTGAACATCATTCTGGGGCACTTTTATGTTTGGCATTTAATGGTGAATGATGAGAGGCATCGCCAATCTGCCTTCCCCGCCACACTTTGGCCCTTCTGCATTCGCACCAATAACACCACTCATTGCCATTTCATGCAAAAGTCGCACCATTTGCTCCCAAAGCAAGTCCCATCAATGTGTTGCATTTTTATTTGCAATCCCCCCACCGAAGTATTGACGAAGAAGCGATGGTTTGCTGCTGGAATTTTGGATGAAGAGATGTTCTGCCAGAGTCAGTCAAAATGAATTTTGCATGAATTGTACATTTCTGGATCACTTCGGCGAAGAAGTTGTGTGCATTTAAAGCCAACACACTGCATGCATTTTAATAACTCAAACACACACACGCGCGCGAAAATACTCCTTCGATTTCAATTCCTTCACGACAATGTTATGAACTGCTTTTGCAGGTGACAAAATATATCCGATTTTTCATTAGATTCGTGGTCGTGCGGCTAAATTTATGAACCCTCAACTTCAATTCGTGGCAATCGATCCGCCTTTTAATTGCTTCTCCTCGTTCACTGACTCGCAACAATAATTCGCAATTAAATTTTTCCACCGACCCATAAAGCACCTGAACTTTCGCTTCCGCCACCATAAAAGCCACTTCATCCCTTCGGCAAATGAAAGGATTTTTCGGCACTTGACAGTCCCCAGAAGGGTTCCGCGCAGTGGCTCACGATCATTGTGGATTTGATTAGGTGAAATAAACATTTTTATTGCGTCGTCAGACTGCAATAAAAATTAAATTTCATTTAATGTGCAATTTCCGTGTAAAATTATCATTTACAGGAGGTCACCCGCAGTCATTTCCCGCCACTCAATGCAGATTTAATGGGCAACATGAGCGATTTTCGATGGCACACACACAGAGAGTCATCAAATTTATATCGCGCGCGCTTTACCTGCGCGAAGATGTTTCCGTGGTGGGAATTCTTAAGCGAAAGACGTCATGAGAAATGAGTACGTTCTGTAAGTTGCTGGATATTTTTATTTTCTTACCATCTTTCCTTGGACTTTGAAGAAAACATTTCAGATTGCGCTTCGCATGCTATACAATTGTCGCGCTATGTTGTCGTGTTGTATTTTTTCCCATTAACTTTTCGTCAGCAAATAGCACACAGTTTTCCTTGTATCGCGCTGTTTTGTCCCTTTCTTCCCCGCCCGAAAGTCTTCCAATTAAAGTGACATTTTCACAAACAGAGGTATTTCTTTCATTTGTCCCTCCGCAGATACACAAAACGAGAACGCCCTGGGATAGATTGATGAAGCAATTTTGGAATGTTATTAAAAATTTAGCGAATTACGAAGGCATGTCTAAGAAAAGTTGGGCGCTACGCCCAAGAGAGAGAGAGACACTGGCGCAGCATCTCATGAATGAGGATATTTTGATTAAATTAAGTGGATTTCCTCCACCGTGGCTGGGGGGGATGAGAGCCACTCTCGGGGGCGCGTGGAAAATTAATCATTCCCGGTGTTTTCTCTCCTATAAGAAAACTTCCATGGCGGACTTTTTGATGGAAATTGCTGTTCTTGATAATTAAATACTATAACCAATTTTTCTATGAGATGAGGGAATTTCTTCGTTGGAATTTGCGAGCAATTAAGAAGATTCTGTGATGGTTCTCATGGCTGAAATATGTGCGGAGGATGGAGAGAAACTTTCAATCGACGGAATGGGTTTTGCTCATGAGCAAAGCTGGTGGAAGAGAAAAATGCTATATATGTAGAGTGGTGGTGGTTGGAGGGATGACAAATGATTGTCTCTCTGCATACATAAGTTTATTCCAATGATCTCGAGGGTGGCAAAACCCCTATCTCTCGATGCGTGAAATCCATCGGAGGATTCTCCTTCATCGGTGTTGCTTTCACGAGACATTTAGTGTGGAAATGCACAAAATATTCCGCTTTTCTTCCACTACACAGACTCCTTGTCCACACGGCTGAGGAGACTAACGACTAGGCGGATCCTCGAGTGTGCTCAGAAGCACTCAATGCTGTATTTTCCTGGAATAAAAAATGAAGTAGTGGAGCTTCGGTTTATTCATTCGTGTCTTCTCAAACTACTTGCGGACAAAGGCAAGAATTTTCCGGAGGAGTAAAAAGGAAATTTCAAGACTACACTTTTGAGGAAAAATATTCAGAGACACACACAAACATACTGAGGCTTTTTCAGCAATAAATTCACTTTTCAAGTGCTGCAATTTTGCCCGGAGTTTAAAGAAAGGCTTGAAATATCGAACGCATCTCTGTTTACGCACATATTTTTGCCACTTTTGGGCACTTTGTATAGCAAAATATCATCTTATTGAATACTTACTGTTGAATATCATAAATTGTATTTCACTTTTCACACACAAACCGCGAAATGCGAGCGAAGCGAAGTCAAGTTTAAGGACAACGATGAATTTCAAGTAAAACACAAAGAGTTATTTTAATTTTTTTTACACAAGATGCGCATTTAATGCTTCTGGTTTTCCAAATAAAAAGAAAAAAGACTATACAGAAATAATGTTGTGTAAGTGTAATAATGCAAATGTACAGAGAGGTATTTATTATACAATAATTATGTATGATGTTTTTTTTCTTTCTCCTACACAGTATTTTTTCTCAAAATATGTCTGCAATTTTTCCCATTTTCACATTTCTTTCCTATTTATT